>NW_026535289.1:14498933-14524580 GCF_026225885.1 Hylaeus anthracinus
AGAGAGAGAGAGAGAGAGAGAGAGAGAGAGAGAGAGAGAGAGAGAGAATGCGTCAGGTGAAAACACGGTTGTCGTTTCCACGTATTTGTAACGGTTATTGAACGGGGAGGATTAAGCGAGCGAACGGAATGGCTAATAACCGCACGAGCGACGACGCGAAAACTCTCGAGTGTTTCCTTTTTACGATACAACCTCATCTACTTCCATATGACACAATAACGCGAACGGTTGAATCGTCTATGTATACTTGATGAAACGGATTGAAATGTGTTCGCTCAATTTGCGCCGCGCAACGTTCGACAATCAAATTCGTTCCATATTCCGTGAAACGGACAGAAACGTCGGGGCTTGTAGTCCAGTTTCGATTAAGCCCGTTCTCCATATGGATTTATAGATTTCATTAAAACTGTCCGGTTCCATTTGAAATTTTCATTAGCGCCACGATAAAATAGCTCGACCGCTCCCGGGACGCATTTAACGGAGTCATTTTTACTAGAGCTCGATACACGAGCCATTCATTATCAAAGTGGTGTGTAAATTCAATTCTTTTTTTTTTTTTTTCTTCTTTTTTTTTCGAATTTTCGTATCAGTTTTGAAACGCATGAAATATCCTAGCTTACGCCGATCGGTAAATTTTAATACTACGAGGGATATTCCCACATCTTCTCATTGATATTTCTTTTTCTTATATGAAAATCATCGTACCATTGCATTTATTATTATTGGTTTTTTTTTTTTTTTTTTCTTTGCTCGCCGGACAACGGGCACGCAACGTCGTTGACAGAAAAATTCAATTGATAACGTCCCGTCGTCAGCGGGCTCATCTCTTCGTTCCATGTGAAATTCATGCGAAGCGGCGCGAGCGAACCCGAGGGGGCCGCAACGAGGCTCAAGCAAAATGCGTTAATTATTGAACAACACCCGACGGGCGCGGTTCTCCGTCAAGTGTACCTCGACGATCATAAACACGAGCGGAGCCCGCCTCTCTGTTTGCGAAAACGAGACGTGCATCAGACGCTCCACCTTCTATAGAGAACTACCCGGCACACGACTGTGCCCCGTGTTTGAGGTAAACGGCGATGTTTGCATAAAGAAATCTGCGACATGAGTCAACGATAATTTATTTCGCGTCGCAATTCTACCGTTTGCGTACGTCGTCTCGGCTGAAATGATCAAAATCGTACCCCTTAAATCGGGGTTGTATAATATTTGTATAACTGGAAAAATAACGAACGTTGCGGTGTTTATGGTTGTTTTTCAACGTTGGCAAGAGTATTAACGACAGATCGGCGAGCTTTATCCAGGGTAAATGAGTCTAACGCGCAATTAATCGATCCACCAAAAATCAATTATTTCGAAACGACGTAGGTATTATATCGGGTTGTCCGGAAAAGTCCATGTCGATTTTAGGTAGGTGGTACAGATCTGAATATATCGAAATGGTTGAAAACAAATAACACGTATACATCCCTTAAAAGGTGGAAAGGTTGTGGAACAAAATGGCACCTATGTAATTCAATAAATACATGTATATAAATACATGCATATATATATATTCAAGGCATATAATATATTCAAAGGCATATAATATATATATATATTGCCGGTAGTGCCGGGTAGTAATATATATATATATATTATATGCCTTTGAATTTTTGTTAGAAATTGCCACGAACTTTCTGGACAACCTAATACTTTGATGAAAAGTGCGTTGTCTTCATTTCGAAACGACGTAAGCGAAATCGCCGCTGACTCTCCGACGATTCCAAGTCGTCGAATGCATCGCAGAAAAAGAGTTTGGACCGAAGGCGACCGCCAACGAAGCGTTTCGCGAACGCGTAAACGCGTCCTCGATGGATCGAGATAAAACGTATATTCGCAAGGTCCGATAGGTATACCTGCGTCGTCTTTCACCCCTGAGACTCTCGTCGGTGTATCGTCATCTCCCTGCTATCCCCGCATTAACCATATCTGCTCCTTTAATCCGTTCGAACCTTATCACGTTTGCGAGATACCTGGCCCCGTCGAGCTGCGCCCGAATACGTGTTCTCCGCCCCCGCCGTCCACCTTCGAACCCTCCTTCCGCGAACCATTTTAATCAGAGCCAGCGATCGATGCGGATAGGCGCGATCGAAGCTAGCGTTTCCAGGTAGTGCGGTTTTGTAGACGAGAATTTAATCGAGGGGTTCCGCCACGGTTTCCTAGACGGGAGTCGCGCGTTGGCGAGTCTAGCGCAGCGTTTCTCAACCGTTTACGAAATACGTAGATCCGAATTGGTATCGTTAACGTTTTTCGAGAATTCACCGTCGGGAATGTACTCGAAATAGAGACAGAGCCGATCGCTGCTGGCGTTACGAAATTAGTCGTATCGCGGGTACGTTTATCGGCTGATATTTTGGCTCGATTGCGGGCTGCGTTTGACGCGCAGAACTGTTTTAATTAGGCGAATGCGTCCCGATAGCGATTCCATCGAAATTGACCACAGGTGGCGGTGGTTTCGTAGCTGCAGGATCGGATACGACGGACTTCCTATTGTCTACTATTCAGAGATCGAATCTTTGGTTCGAATGGCCATGCGTTCAGTCGCTCAGCGGGATCGCGGTCTCTAATCGACTTAATTAATTAGCGATCTGTATCGAAAATAACAATCGGTTTTTCGAACAGGTGGAAATAAAGAAAATATATATATATATATATTTCCTATGAAACCAACCACGATCGCGAACGTATTACAATATCGTTGAGTAACAGTTTGAAAATATGTTACAAATTTTTTTTTCTTTTTTTTTTTTTAACTCCACGTAGCCCAGGAAGACGCAGAGGATATTTCGCTCACGGTTTCCCGATGAATGCATAACGCAGGTATCGCGTGTACGGTTCGCCAATCGTTAGGAACGTTCCGAGCCCACTCTACCGATGTACCTTCCACGAATTCCGGATAAAAGTTTAATAGAGAGAACAATTATCTGAATTCCTGGAGGTGGACGGGCTTCCGTTCTCTTGGGATGCGTCGCGACTCCCCGACCATAATGGCCCCCGATGTAATGTAATTGGATGCACTCCGCCGGATATAATTCATCCCCCATACGAACGGTAGCGCTGTTTACGAGTAATTTCGTTAATCGCAACATTCCTCCATTGGTGCGGTCCGCTAAAGTGTCTGTCCTTTTGTGCGGTCCTGGCGACCGAAAATGGCTCATCTTGCGAGAGGAAAACCTACCTCCTCCACCTTTGATTTCAACGTGCTCTTACAGGACGCTGGAGCATAGATACCTGGTGGAGAATTTAGAATAATTTAGAATTTCGAGCTCGTTCGAAATTTCCGTATTGTCAGCGAAGAAAGAAATCCGAATAAGAATGTCGAACATTTCGGTAAATAAAACACTCAGGTTTGATTATTTCCACAGAGGGAAGACAGAATTCGACTGGATAAATGCAGGATGACTATCCTCGCAACTAGGGTTTTTTATTTATTTATTTATTTATTTATTTATTTATTTATTTATTTAAGCATTTCAAGCTTTATTTCAAGCTTATTTAGCATCAGCGGGGGTTCCCTTTTGACTCTCGGTGAGGAAGCACTGTGATACGATCCTAACCGATTGATACGCTTCTGCCGATTGCTTTCTTTCCACGTTCGGCGCTCGACTGGAGCCAAATGTAAAACACAGAGCCTCGACAAAGGCAAAGTGAAACCTCGAAATGATCTCAACGCCGACGTCACAGATTTCCCTGTGTTGAAAGTTAAAAATAATCAAACCTTGGAAGCTTATGCCATTCGCGATAGCGAAGGCTACAATGCAGACTGCCCACTGCGTCGTCCCGCGAGTCTACGGGTCCGCTTTAATGTTTATTTCACAATGCTGGAAAGTCCTTGATGAGCGGACAAGTGTTTCGCTTTATTTCACGTTTTAACGTTCCGTTTGATAGTGTCGCCGAGCAGCCCGCGTGCGAAACTCGTCGTCGCCGCGTCCAATTGTAATATTTAGCTCCGGGAAAACGCTATACCGGTCCTCGCCGCGAGTCGCGATAAAATAATGCTGCCGAAAATACAAAGCCGGCCTAGCGATGAAAAGCTCTTTATAAAACGTAACGAATTCACGCTTCAATTTCTCTCCTAATAATACGCCGCGCGACGCGATCCATTCATATTGTTTCGTGGGTTATAATCTCGATTTCATTTTCTCGATCGGGATGTAGTTTAATTTGTCCGGTTTTGTTCGGGCCCGGACGATACCGTTCGCGTAGACGCTCGAAATTATTCCGACGTTATTCGATCGAAACTGTTCGAAATTACTCGATCGATACTGTAACTAGAATTATCCATGGATCAACGAACGCTCGGAATTTACTAGCTCGATAATAGTTCGTCCACCTCTGAGTTTATTAGCGCGACTTCGCTTATCTCGATCCTAACGTGGATTACTAACGCGCACAAAAGAATTGTGTCGCGTCCCGAGAAAGATTAAGAATCACCGTTCTGGGAATTGTGCCGTTTCGCGAGCGATTCATCGTCACCGGGACAATCCGTGGAAATTGATATCGGGCGAGGAAAGGGAACGAGGGATCGGTGAACGGCACGCGAAAGGTGTGTGTGTGGGGGAGTGCGAATATCGCAGTGATTAGTTGCCGTGTAGAACAATTATTGCAGAATTAAACTGGCCTCGGGGGAGGCCAGCTTAGCGAATTACGCTGTGCTCGAGACGATTATTGCCGCGTTAATTTCGTTTTATGCGCCTTGTTGCAGGTCCGAGGCGCGGAATAATTCGGTGCAACGACTTCGCTCGCTTCCTTCCACGAAAACGGCCTCCTATTATTAGGCCGCCGTTGAATACCAGACGACCGCAATAACCGGGACCCGTCGAGCCTTTAAAGAAAAAAGGAAAAACAAGTAGGTATACATACTATGCACGCGTATACACGTTTACGTGCATGCATACACGTATACGGGTACCTCGTTCTCTTTTCGTAGTTCCTTTCTTTGTTTCCTCCTTGTCGGGTTCCCTCTGTGGGGGTTGGGGGCACACCTTTCACAGCCCCGGACCATCATCGTACCGTTTCGCGTCCCTCTCGTACCTCATCGACGTCGTCGCGACGACATAAATACTATCCACCGCGATTTAGATCGGGTTGTTATTTGTCGTAAAATAAACGAAACGTTATAATTGAAACGAATAAAGTAGTACACGGTGCGCGCTTAATTAATTAAATAAATGAATGGAACTGATATTAATTATCGATCGCGTATCACGAGGGTGAACGAACAATTTGTTCTCGCGGCTTGAATTTTGTGAACACGTGTCATGTAAATTTAATTAAACGGATCAAATTTATGCTAAAATTAACAAAGTAAACGAACGTTTGTTTGGCGAGAACTTTTCGACCGATAACGATCGAAAGTAACCGATAAATAAATGTTTTCTCGAAATAAATTCAACACCCACGGTCCCGCCATTATACGACGGTAAAATATTCTCGATGAATTTCTCTGTTTCTCCGCTAGCTCCGGGGTAATGAGCGCGAGAAAAATATTCCAGCTACGAGCACCCCGGGAATTATTAACGCGAGCCAATCCGCCGGCGGGCTCGCGGCCGGTAAATTTTTTAGACGGATATTAATACCGTTAAATGAGGCGCGCGAGAAAAGAAATTCCGTGTGTTCTCTTAACAAGGAAACACGTACAACTGCGACGCTTACCTTTTAACGAGGTCTTGCGGAGCGATAGTGCTCGAAATACCGATGCTAACGATACGCGACAGTGGGCACGTTTCAGAATGATCGTACGAATAACTCGTGTTTTTTTCTTTTTTTTTTTTTTCAAGATAAAGTATGTCGATCCACCGGGTACACAAGGTCGTTCTTTCATTCTAAACGGATGTATCCTTTTCATTCCTTTTACTAATACAAATTTCCAACGCTCGATAACTCGTCCAAGTGCGGACAGTAGAACAGTGCGTAGAGTAGCCGACTACCACGCCGAGAGCCTGGATTTTTCACGGTTCGGTTAGGGCCGGCTAACAAATATATGAAGCATGGAAAAAGCCTAGGGCGACAAATCGCGAATAAAGATGAGTGCAATAACAAATAAAAAGGGCAGCTCCTCAAGTCAACCACTATAAACTCAACACAAACAAAACGATAACTCGTCTATTTCCGATCAATTATTAATTCAATTATTATTATTACAAAAAAAAAAAAAAAGTAGCAGCTTCGTAAGAATTTACACAACGAATCTTTAAAAGTCACGAATTAAAATTCTAAATTACGGCCTGTACTCGATAACTTCACTTCCGCTCCGTACATTCGCCAAGCGTGAATCGAATTAATTAGCTGCAAGCTATACGCAAGTAATATTTATCGTAGAAGTACGCACGGCATAGAAAATACCTGCAGACGTTTTCATTCGGCGAGAAAAATTCGTAGTTACTTTTTAACACCGTCGCCGTTGCCCTTATTTCCCGGTGCCTCAATTTTGTTTTGTTCCCGCGATTTGTTTCCCGTGATCGCGCCCCCGTTCGCACCCTTCAACGTTTTCGGTGTCCCCGTTCCGTATTTGTTTCGCCCCCTTCCTCCCTCTTCGGCTTCGCTGGCAAGCCACCCCTCCTCTCCCACTTTGTCGTTCTTCCTTCCTCGCGAGCGTCGAAATTTGCGAGAGCATGCAAACTGCGTTACGGCGATAATGGGACGTAGTAAATAAGCAAGTGCGGGATAAATTATAGCCACGCTTCGTCCCATCCACCGCGGCTTGCGTCTCGCTCGAGCTTAGGAGGGAGCCAGATGCCGAAACCACTTAACTTAACGAATCCTACGGATAAAGGGTTAACGCTTGTCCGCGCAAACGAGTGCACTCGACAAAGAAAGAAGAAACAAAAAAAAAAAAAAAAAAAAGAAGGAAAAATACATAATTAAATGCTTTATTCGTAACTCTCTTGTGCCCGCTCTTCTTGCTCCTCGCGTGGCTCCCTCTCCGGCCTGATTCTCTTTTTGAAAGAAACGAGGGAGGGGACACAGACCGAGAGGGAGAGCACCACGGTCGCGCACGCACCGATGGCAAGGTCTCGGGGACTATTCCAATAATTTAATATTCATCGGAATGAACGTAATAGTATATATTACCTACACGGTGTCAATTTTTTTTTTTTTTTTTTTTTTTCTTTTAATATAATCTTCCGCGACTAATATCAATCCTTACGGGAAGATTATACGTCGCTCGGTTCGTGGACAGGCGAGCAAATTACGCGAGCATAGGAAGATCGTATTTTTTGGATACGCGATACAAAGTATTCGTAAAATGAACGGGACAAGAAGTAGGTGCGACGTTCGCACGCAATCCGTTATTGGTTTCGCGACGATACCATCGAAGACGTTTCCGTTTCCTCGCCCGTCTCCTCGATTATGTCCGCGATCCTCGAAGAAACGCAACGAACGAGCGCGCTGCCAGCGTGTTTGCGTTGTCGCGCGCGGAGCCGCAGGTGCGCGCGAAGTCGAATTTATTGAGAAACAGGGGACAGTAGCGAAGGAGAACGAAGACGGGGCTTGTTGGGTCGGCTCGGATGCTCGGAGGGGGCCGGGGAGGGCAGGAGAGCGTAGAGGCAGCCAATAACGACATCGAGTTAGGAAAAGTCGGAAGGGAGATCCCGGTGAATATCAGGGTTAACTGTACAGGCTCGTTTCAGCGCCACTCCTCTTTCAGCTTGCCGTCGAAATTACGTTTTCGAGTCACTTCACCCAACGAGATTTGCCTATGCATCGAGAGAGAGAGAGTGAGAACCGGGGGGCGGGGGGGGGGGTGGGGGAGAGGGAAGGGAAGGCTTGGAAACTTCACCCTCTATCGGCAGAATTTTTGCAATACACTTTTGAATAGCCGCCATTGCTTGTGCTCGACCGAGCCGTGCTTTTCATCGGAACACACGAACGGACAAACATGGACGAAGCTTGGTACGAGAAAGATGGGACACCGGGGCGGAAGGACGCGGGGACGCGAGACGGGGGTGTATACAAGGCTTCGAGCGATAACTATTACCTACTGAAAGTGCTCGTTGCCTTGTTGCCGTAGGAAAAAAAAAAAAAAAAAAAGAAAGAGCTGCTCGCCTGGTGTCGATATCTGATAGTTCCCATTGTTTCGCGAATTTAGTGCTCGTTTAGTTTCTCGGTTGAATTACTTCTAACCTCTTCAGGGACGAATTTGAAATGGATCTTTTTTTTTTTTTTTTTTACCTGCAATCGAATACACGCGCACCGATGCAAGTTTGATCTGTGAATCAATTTTTCTGTAAATCAACGTACGAGTACGTTGTCTCGCTTTGATGTATATACTTTCGTTCTAAAATGTGTCGACTGAGGATAATACGACAAATGCATGGTAAACGTAACCAAGAGGACTGTGCATCTATGTGAAACGAAATATGAAATAATCACGTGTGTCTATAGATCGTATTCGACATGCGTTACGTACGTTTTAATATAAATGCGTAAAATCCACTCTAACCGTAATGTACAGACTAATTACAAAGTACAGTCTACAGTGTAATTCCGATGTAAAAGCGAACGTACATACGTGTATCGATATAACCTCGAAAGGTTAATACCCCGGATCCATTCCGTGGATCGATATCGGAAACTGGCAAAAATCTAGATTCGCACGGCAGAGAAATGAAATAAAGAGAGAATGGTTTTTTTGATCCGTTGTCCGTTGAAATAACAATTTGCAACTCGAATTGAAAAGTAAACAATTTTACTCGAACAACCGTTCGATGGTACACACAAACACCGCGAATAAATCGTTATGTGGTGTTTTTATTCGGACATCTATTATTCGTACACAAAGTTGTTCATCTCTGACGAACCCAGACAGAGCTTTGCGTGTCCGCTGCGCCGCGCAGCTTTTTTCCAGGGAAGTCCGTTTCACCGACTCGTACTTTTTCTACTCTTGCGTGGATTTAATTACGAATAATTCCGTAACGTGAAAATGTTTAGCGTTATTAAAAGTTGGTTATTGTCTGCGACGAAAGAAATGAACTTTATAATTGGGATCGATTATTAGGAATACGTATAACGTGGAACGACTGGAATGTACTTGTGCCGATACCTTTCGAACTACATTTTGCACGAGTCTAAACGAAAAGTAAGCCACGGTGATTCGAAGCCACGATCCTCGGATCCACAGTCGACCGCTTTACCTACAAGACCAATCCCGTACCCTACGTTTCGTGTTCTTATTTGACTCCTTATTGTTGGGTATGGGAGGCGCGGATACTACGATTTCGTCGGTTTTAGTGCAGTCACGGGCACCCGGTTATCGAACGAAAATGTCGCAGCAAGGAGAGAGAAAGAGGGACGGCGATGTAAAAAGGGGGTTGAGGAAGTAGACGCGTATACCCGCGAGAAAGAGCAAGGAGGAAATACTGGGCGAGTCTCCTGCCGGCGAAACTGGCGCGATTCCAATGAAACGGCGAAAGAAAGAGAGAGGAACGGTGATACAACGTCGCGACACAAAACGGGTCCAGTCATTCTCGAAATAGGCGGCTGGAATGTCAGTTCTCGGTAGCTGAAAGATACTCTCTTCTCTGTATCTGTCCGAGGGTCGTCTCTCGTCTCCTCGTTCCCTCTTCCCAACCAGGGCCGGCCATCGTGTAAACCATCCGCGAAACAGTAAAAATTAACAAGGAATTCGTAGTCCATTTCCATATTAATTTCAACTCTTTTCGCCTCTACGAAAACGAGACAAAAATGTTCTGAAACAGGAACACATCCATGTGAAATCGAGACGAACTTTTAAATGACACTTGAAAATTACTCGTGCGAAAGCTCACCAAACGTCTGCCTCGACGAAAAACTCGATCTACGTTTATTCTCGATCTTCAATTTGGCTTACAGATCAGAAGGGATCGGATAAATTGTAGCGCAGAACAAAGGGGGCACTGGTGAAGCCAGCGTCGGCACTGTTCTCGATTCCGTTCTTTATAATGCGAGACGGAGGAAGGAAAGGCCACCCATGTCTAGGCCACGATCGTGGAAGACGCTGCGAGCAGAGCCCAGTGGGGCACAAAGGACGAGAAATGACAAGCACGACAAGACCGGGCCACCGAGAAAGATACCGATGGCATTTAATAGCTTTACCTCGGAACGTTTTAGATAATGACTGGGGTGGACCTCCGAGTGGCTTCTTTCGTTTGATTCCGCCAGTAGAACCGCTTCTACCGTCGCTCGAACAGAGAACGAGAGACGAGAGGGAGAAAAACCGGGCGGACGGATAGATGAAAAGGAAAGAGATGCTGCACGGTGGATGGAGGCGAAGCGACGGCGTACCGGAATGATTGATACAGTTCTTTTGTACGGGCTTCTATGAGAAAAGCAACACGAGCGAAAAAGCGAAATTAATTGCACGCGGCGTTAAACAGACGACGAAAACAAGCCGCGCGAGCGTTGAAATTTTTTCTCCTTTCGAGACGCCACGCTCGAGATACGAACAAATTTCTCGACGCTGAGATAACGCCGGACGTCCGTTTAGGTGATAATTTCGCGCGACGTGCGGCGATCAAGTCGCGCCAGTCGGGAGTAAACAATTTTCGAATCAGGCATCATCCTCCCGACGGAACTAAAGAAGTAAAGGCTAAACGTTAATTTTTTTAAATAAATTCCGAATCCAACGTATTAATATGACGATCTAACAGTCGTTGAACGATAAACTCTCTCGAGTCTCTCGCGAACCGCGAGATCGATCATATTTTTTTTTTTTTTTTTTTTTTTCAATCGGTTGAAACGTTACTATGCCACGAATTTGTTTCGAAGAAGAAAGAAAAAAAATACGATTTTCGAGTATAATGCGTGCCCCGAGCACAAGAATAAATTTGTCAGAGAAAATGTCCCGTTTAGCAATATTGGTTTCGTTTCGGGATACTTTCCACGCGTTTATGAATCCAACAGGCCAACCGGAAAACTCGTCCAAGTGAGAAGCATATAGCGTTTAAAAGTGAGAGAGACAGAGAGAGAGAGAGAGAGAGTGGGACGGGGGGGGGGGAACAAAACACAAAAAAAAAGCAGTGCAGAGGAAATGTTTTTCGCATTCGTTTAAATTGAAACGCGGCGAAGCGCCGGTATCTGAGCGTCGAAAGCACCGCGAAACGTTTGTGTTCGCGATAGCGACCAGGCAAATTTGTTTCGTACGCGTGAATTTTCTTTCTCCTCGTCGAGTCAAAAGTGTATCGCGCACGCTAAATTTCCGTTCGCTGGGAATCTTTGTTTGCTCGTCGATCCATCTCGTTTCTAATTTTTCCGTTTCATCGGAGAAGGAAACGTCTTTCTCCTTAAAGTGAATTCGTTCTCGCTGGAACGTCGTTGTCCCGTCGTACACGTGACGTTATCCGTTGGAAACATGATGGAAAACGCGAAATTCGACGAACCAGAAAGCAAAGTTACACGTTTATCGTGTAATCGGCAGCCTCCGAGTATCGAAAGTCGCGAGCAATCTATCGTGCTCGCAACACCGTGCGGCCTCTCCCTTGAACGACAAAAACGTAATACCGCGTGACATACGATTTCAGCACTCGGCGACAAAAAATGCGACGCGCTGCGTGTTCCGGCGCGACTCGCCGCGACGAAAAGGTTTCCAGGATAGCGGTTACCATTGCGCCACGAATCAAAAAAAAAACCGAGCGCTACGTGATTCCAAGTGTCGCCGGAGCAGGATAGCATTAGGTAATCTGTTTATTGGAAATCCTGTACCGTAAACTGTATCAGATTTCGTAAACGAGTAGTATTCCCTCGATATAACCGCACGGATCGTCCTCGACCTAGTTCGAGAATTAGAATGAAGGGAACGGACATAAAAATGTTTTTTTTTTTAACGCATTTTTTCTACTTGAAGCGTTGTGTCTTTATCATACAATGCATAGGTCACGATACTTGGAACGATAAAGTGAGCAGCCAGTAATCGAATGTATTTCGTTTCACTCGCGGACATCGGTTCCGTGTAAAAGAGAAGAATCATGTAGTTGTCGCAACACGACAACGAGTGTTTCGCCTGTTTACGGCCAACCTGGTAGCAAGTAAACGTAACCGTTTATGTCCGTGGAAATATCCGCGCCATCTGGCGTATTTCCATTTCGCCGAGCAATTTTATCAAAACGTTAATGGAACCGCTAATGACTCTCGGGAACAGTTAACCGAGAAGGATTGGATTTAAATTCGTGATGAATGTGTAAATATCGTTGTTGATATCGCACTGTTGCTCTTTCGTCCACTCGTTGGGATGTCTGGCATCGGCCGACGTAGTCGAATTACCAGACGCGATGCAGGTCGCGGGAAGGCCGAACGTTTCGCTGCATAATTTCGAGACAAGCAAAATCGCCGAGTGCACACACTCGATATTATCTTGCCGTGACCGATACCATCAACCTGTGGCGGCACTCCACGTGCTGGACACCTCGACCTGCACGCATAAACTTTCTACTCGTACGAGGCTCTGGAACGTTCTGCCGCGTCGCGATACGAATCGTTCCTTCTGCCGCGAAGGATTTCGTTTGTGCATCGAAATCGAAATAGGTTGCCGATACGAAGTACACGGTGTAGCCAATATCTGTAGCCAATAATGTACGTAACCAGCGTAACGAGCAACAAACCCATCACGGTATCAATCGACGCGTTACTTTTTAAAACTCGTATTTAATATTAATTAACACGTTGTTTAACCGCAAACAAACAACATCGAACGCGATTTACGTGTCTCTCATTTGGAAGCTGTACACTTAATGCTCGATGCGATTTATTTGCGTAGCGTTTTATCGGTGGCTAGTTTCGCACGTGCGCGTTTATCCTTTTATTTTTTCTCGTTCTAATTTACGAGTTCCCTTGGGTGATTTCTAGCTGCGAAACGGATCGATTGCAGGATTTAAGGGCCGAATCCACCGAACGACATCGAGCAAACTTTGAAATATGAACATTAATCTATTTTTCGACGCGGTCGCCGCGCTTCGTGATTTCTCAGTCCAGACATTAACTCTCCGTTCTAGTTTATACATTTTCTACTTATTCCGCGGTGTAACATTGCCGCGTATCCTGCTCAGGTGAAACATTACGCTGAACTTCGGGGATCGATTGGCTGGTTTATGGAAATACGAATGACGGCACAGTGTAAAGTGTAATACAATAAGCCAATTACTACCGAGCTAATTTCACCCACGTATTCAAACGTTTAAACGTTACTCGACTATCGTCGTTCCTTTTCTTCGATTCGGTTTCTTCGATATCCTGTGAAAATTTTGTCCGTAAACGCGGAATTACTGCAGCTCGTTGGCGAACGAGTAAATTCGCGAGAGGCCGTCTAGTTGCGAGCGTAAGTGCTGCTTCCACGTTGCACGGCGGATTGCTGAGCTGCAATTGAGTACCACTTCAATGTGCTTACACTCGCGAGTATTATACGTACAATGCATCGCTGCAATTATCGTTATATAGGACCTCCTATCGCCATATAGGACCACAAAGAGCACTTCGTTTATTTAATCAGTTCGACGCATTTGTTCCCCACGAAATTGGAAACCCCTCCGCCTGTTCTCGTCACATCCATCTCTCTATTTTTATATTTCGTCTCGCTCTGTCTCTTACTTAAACATTCTTGTTCGTTTAAACGGACTGACATGTGCGCCACAAGAAACATTTAATATTTTCTTCTAACAAAACAAAAACAAAAAAAAAAAAGATACTATTCGAATCGAGCAACCTCCTCCTCTTCGAAGTCGGTTAAAAATTAGATTTTTGTTGAAATTTTTCAACAAAAGTTATTTCGCTGTTAAGTGGGATTCTGATTCTGTTTGCCGAGATTCTTCTAAAAAAAACTTTCGACTATTCTCGTAGAATTAATAAAGTTCATTCTGTCGAGAGCGAAGTACTCTGTCACGTGGTCCGTTCCCCCACTCCGCGACCGCT
Source organism: Hylaeus anthracinus (assembly GCF_026225885.1). Classification (NCBI taxonomy): domain Eukaryota; kingdom Metazoa; phylum Arthropoda; class Insecta; order Hymenoptera; family Colletidae; genus Hylaeus; species Hylaeus anthracinus. The sequence continues at coordinate 14,512,857 of NW_026535289.1, forward strand.
GCTCCTCCGGCGAGTAACCTCCTCCTTTTTGAAGTCGGTTAAAAATTAGATTTTTGTTGAAATTTTCCAAAAAGTTATTTTGCTGTTAAGTGGGATTCTGATTCTGTTTGCCGAGATTCTTCTAAAAAAAACTTTCGACTATTCTCGTAGAATTAATAAAGTTGATTCTGTCGAGAGCGAAGTACTTTGTCACGTGGTCCGTTCCCCCACTCCGCGACCGTTTCTCCTCTGGCGCGCCGTGGCCGAAGCGAGGAGAGACGCCAGTTGTCGGCAGAGCGTAGAGGAGAGCAGGTCTTCCCGTCTGCGCTGTCGCGTAGCGCGCATCCCAATGGGATCGAGGTGGGGGAAAGCTCTTGGGCACACGTGCCGGTCCGTGGCCGCGTCTGGTGTATACATCGAACGTTCGTCAGTTTTGATATCGGCCATCGACTATCGGCGACAATAGAAGCTATTTTCAACTTTTCGGACATAAAAGCGTCTCGACGCTGATCGAAACGGAACAAAGGCGCGCTATTTCGGACGCGCTCTCGCGTTCTTCTGTTCCCTTTCTAATCGCTACGACGATGCGACATTTTCATCCGAAGCGCCGAGTAATTCGCGAGGAAAGAGAAGGATTTTTTTCGTAACCCGAGACACGACGACGCGAAGAAAAATAGCACCGCGGAGACAATAGTGCGTGACGTGTACCTCGAAAGTGAAGCGAAGCGATAAGATCCTCCTTTGGTGTCCGAGTCATCGAAGGGATAGCGTCGACGATCGTCCAGCCTGTCGCGATGCACAACGACAAGGTAATTGATAATATCAAGCGGATAAGTCGCTAAAATTACAATCACGCGTATCGTTGCTTTTGTATCGTCGAGTTTAAACGGGGAACATGTTTCAACGAATGAATGGAAAATAAATTTTAACAAATTCGATCGAGAATCGCGTTTCTCTCTTTCTCTCTCGTTTGCGCGTCAAATAATCTCCTGGAAAAAAAATCGAGTCGCGCATGTCGCGGCGTGTAATCAAATGTATGAAGCATTGTAGAGGCATGGAATTTTTATGCAAAAAAGATTCATTTCGTTCGGATAACCATCGGCAGTCGCGGTTTATCGTTTAAAGAACAATTCTCGATTAATCCCTTCGAAACGCACGCGGCGTCGCTAATGAAAAATAACGTTGACGTAAAAAAAGAGAGGCACGAGGAAAGAGTATACCAGAGAGGGAAAACTCTCGAAAACCTGATTATCCGACCCAGTTAGGTTAAGGCGAGAGAAGCCAGACTCCATCGACCTATATCGACCCTCGGCGTCGTCACGGTGAAATAATAAGGTGAAATAAAAATTGCCGTTTATTCGAATCGCGTAAAACAAGTGCGACATTCGGCACTAAATCCACCTCGTCGATTAGACTTTCGATCGATTTTACTAAAATTTTGAAGGACGGTTGTTGTAATAGAGAATTAATTCGATCGACAAAGTATGTTCGTTCTGTTCCTTTTAACTATAATCCTACGGTAGTTTTGGTGTTAAAGTTATTAGGTTTAGTTGAGTCGAGTTTTTTTTATTCAAGGAGTAACTCTATCGCCGTCGCCGTCATTTTGTACTAAAAGTATAATACAATAATTTTTGTTTACACTTCGATATGTGTCAAATAAACCCAGTAAAAATGGTCCCTTTAGGTTCCCGTTCTTTTTGCGATACCCTAAAAATTAATGATCAAAGATAGGCCTTTTTTCAATCAATTCTCATTTCGCGCTACTATGTGTACAGTTACATTTATACATTTACGTTATACATTTGTTCTTCTATCATTAGGTTTATACTTTTAAACGCATCTTCAAGTACCTGAAATTAATATAATTTTTCTTCTTCTGTATACTATGCGTATCACAAATTACAAATTCAAACATCTCGTATAATCTGAAACTAAAGAAATAAAAAAATAGAAGGTTCGAAAAAGTTGTTAGATTACGTAGGACAGCCTTTTGCGGTCGTAGTTTGCACGTTGTAAAGAGCAGTTCAGTCGATAAAGAGAGAAAGAAAGAAAGCTGTAACGGCGCGTGAGAGAGCCCCGAACGGTATGTAATCGCAGGAGTGAGCGCACAGGTAGGGGCTGGAACTCATAAGTATCTCTCTCGCATGTGCGTCGACGTCTGAGGGTGCAAAACTGTATATAAGACGGAGCGGCTTCGCTTTGTGCGTACCTTTGACGCGCTCCTGCAATTAGAACGACCCCCCATCCCCGTACTCATTTCGGCGTTCTTACTGAACGAACGAAAGAGCGGTACGAAAAGCAGAACGTCTCGTCGCGAGAGCGATGGAAACGATGAGAAACCATTTCGCGTAAAAGGCAGACGTCTGGGCTGAAAACGTATCCGGGCTCGACGGAATCGCGACGCGTACACGTGGAACCGCGGTCGAACCTAACCTCTCGACCCTTTCGTCTCCGCGTCCAAATGCAGGGAATATTATTTATTTCTTTTTCTTTTTTTTCCCGTGCACGTCCGTCGATTCTTCTGGCGCGTAAAATTGCGAGATTCGCGTCGCATCGGGCGTGGAGAAATCAATTCGCGAAACGATGGATTTTCAAAAGACGCGACGTCGATGCGTGGTTTCGGTTGCGCGCGAAATCCATGAAAACTCGGAACAACGTTCGGAAACAAAAGGGAAGTAATCTGATCCCCGCCGCCGAATGAAAAGTACCGTTGTTTATGCAAACGTGACCTCGATACGCATTGATACACGCCGCGAATGTAATTGAAGCATCGCGAGAGCATTCCGGTTCCTTCGGCTTCTCGGCGGATAATTAAAAACGCGACATTGTTCGCGCTTCGCCGTTCGTGAACACGATCGCGCCTGTTAGGCACGGAAAGATCAAACTCGTTCGAACGCTCAATTAGTTCCGACGACATCGCGAATATTCTGACATGTGTGTCGTTACTAGTGTAAACAGATTATCATTGAGAAACAGGCGTTTGTTTATGTGAACGAATACGTCCGAACTCGTCCGAACACATTTTCGTCCGAATTCGCATTCATAGTAACCGTTGGCTTTAGCGTTCGAACACCGTGCCATCGAGTACGTTATCGCTTACGATTATAAACGTGATACGGGCTTAACGAAATGTAATCGTTATTAATAAACACGTGTTGGTATAATTACGGGCGAGGTAAATTTCACGTTTCCGGCACCCGGTATAATTGTCGCGACTCGTTGAAAGAAAAGAAAGGAAAATAATCGAGTCGCCAGGCTCGCGTGTTAAGTTTACATACAAAACAATAACGCACGGAGTACAATGGTGTCCGAATGCTAATGCGAGTCATTGTACGCAAGTTTCTAAAGGAAAGCTGCTGACCGAATGAGAAACTCCTAGAATGGAGAAAACGAGAAGAAAGGGAATTTTGTTGGAGAGGTAAAGAAAACGTCATTCATATTTGCCCCAGCGGACTGAACGAGGTTAATCGAATTAAAGATTAGAGGGTACGATATGCATACAGATTTGTCGTCGAACGACGCTCTCGAGGATTTCTCGATCTCTTTGGCTCGAAGCTTCCTAAGAAAATATTCCACGAGTCCGCACGCTGAGCCCCCTCGACGCGAGCGTTCGGGAACTGGCATATATCTCTTTGCACGTGTCACGATTCGTTCGATTCGCCAACCTAAAGGGAATTGAAATCTTTTCTATCGATCCTTCTAAAAATTTCATGAGTTTCCAATGACTCCGTCGCCGGATCACCGTTCCTAAAGTGTATTTCACCTAATTCCCCGGAGAAGAATTTCATTGGTTTATCGACACGAGTCACTACGTTTGCTTCGAAACCTCCCCAACGATTTCTTTTATCGGCACGATGTAGACACAGTCGCCTGGAGCATGGTCCGTTTTTCAAACGATACGATAAATATCGGATGATTGCACAAGTTCGTGCCCGATTTCAAAATGTACATGTGTTAATAAATTTCAAAGAATATAATTTTATCAATCAACCATGTAATCGTCATTCTTCTCTACAATTCAATTTTACGTGTTGGTAAACCAAACTAAAAACGAATAACGGAGTTCTGATATCGACGTCTATGCCAATCGACCTTATGCAATCATCCAATACAAAGGATTGAAGTTGCGTATCATCAACCGATACTATTTCCTAATATCGTCCACGAGGTGTTCCTTATTTTATGAAAAAAAAAGAAAAGCGTTCAGGACAGGTAACTAAACTAGATAGAATTGTTCTATCGGATATCGCAACCGAGTCCTAGAATCGTATTAATCCCAGCCGAGTCAATTATATCGGACGCATTACGCGCAGTTCATTTACAGATCGTTATCGGTCCGCAGCTTATCCAGATGCAGAATGTTTTGGTTGCACAGCAGGGATTCCCAACCGGTACTTTACAGCAAATAACGAACGAACCGAATGCATAGCGATTTATTTACGATGATTTGTTCGATCGAAGATCCATCTAGGATAACTAAAGTTTAGATTTGTTTGCAATATTACCAACAAAGATAACTAACGAATCGTGATGTTCGTCGCAAGTGAAAACCGGTTGAGAAACGCTGCCCTGAGGTACAGTAGAACAGATTCCCTTGTATTCACCTGTTCACGTGCACTGTACAGGGTGTCCCAAAAATGTCGGAGCCCTTTGAAAGGGGTGATTTGAAACAAACTTTTCCTCAGCGAAAATGTTGTCCGAGGGTTATTGAAGGAGATATTAACAGATAAACCCTGACCAATCAGAGCGCGAGTAGAATAGGATACGCGCCAGACAGCCGCAGTAGAATAGGCACGCGCTAGACAGCCACAGTAGCATACTCTACGCGCCAGACGGCTCTGATTGGTCGGGGCTTTCTGTTAATATCTCCTTAATATCTCCTTAATATCTCCTTAATATCTCCTTCAATAATCCTCGGACAATATTTTCGCTAAGGAAAAAGTTGCTTCAAATCCCCCCTTTCAATCCTCACCTCGACCATTTCTGGGCCACCCTGTATATCGCGCAATCCGCCAACGGGGAGCCGTGACGCGTTTTCGCGCCTCGCTACTACTATTGTCCGACAAAGTCATTCGTAGCTGAATGCGCACAACTACGATTCAACCCAAGTTTTGCAAACGTTCGCGACCGAGAACAGAATATAATTGTTTCTCCTAAAAGGCGCGAAACTTTTACCTCCTCAACGAGCATCGACGTTCCCCCGAGGAAGATTCCTTAGTAGGAAACAAGAAGTTAGACAATCGCCGCTGCAAATGGAAAGCCGTGGCGCGCCGATCGCGACCGAGACTAAAAATTTCAGTTCGCGTACAACTTAAAGTCCGGGTTGTAGTATTCAAGTAGCGCGTCGTAGAAGAAATTCCACGGTAAAGGTTTGCCCCCGAGGGATTCGTAACGTAGCGATATATAACAGTTTCCTCGCGTAAAGGAAAGAAAAATTTCGTCCGGATCGAACCAAAGCATCAGGGACAGTTACAGTCGAGACGCGAACGCAGAAATTTCGAATTTTACGTTATTAACGTCGAAGATATTAAGGCGGCGTGTTTCCAGCGGATCCACTCAGCTGTGTTTAATAAAGAAAGTTGGCGAGGTACTTGGGTTAGGGTGTTTTGTCGCGTGGTTAAGCGACGGGAAGGGCTATGGTGCGTCTGTCGATGGTCCGTCGACGGTCGAGCTCGGCCGTCGCCGTTATGGAAGAAATTCCACGGCGAAGCTTCGCGCGAGCCTGCTGGTTAGAATAAGGGCGCTCGCGCTAACTTCCCGAACTCCCGGGGCCGAGTATCGCCCCGGCTTAATGAAATTCTCCGTCTGGTAGGAAGACTCGGGGAACAAGTTCGCGTCTTTATCGTGAAAACGGCCAAGGAAAGCTGCCAACTCCATTTAGGGGTTGCTATCATTGCGCAGCACAGATATGCTGGCAGGTCGTTACGCCCCGAAGCAGCAGGCATTATTGCACGGCCGAAGAGCGCGTTCGCGATGTTCACGGTGCGCGTGCGATCTATCTTGCCCGGGGGGCGTTTGTATAAAGGTAATTTAACGATAAATATATATACAGATGCTAGGAAGCGGGGAAAGGGAAGCGAGAAATACACGGCGTTGGGCGGATATGGGGGAGGAAAACAGAGACACGGATATCCCCGAGTCGAGCGTTGCAGTCCGTTTAAGAGGTTACAGCCACCTCGGCGGTGGCGAAACAGCGCGCGCGACACGTCTTCGACAATTATATCCAGGGATACCGTACTTCCAATCGAGATCGTTTTCTTTTTCTACCACGTGCAACGAAACTAATTTAAGGGGCTTGGAACGTCAAAAAATGAAAAACAAAAAAAAGAAAATCAGGTTTATTTTAAATTAAAATTTAAGCGATTCTGGACGGATCTGTGCCATTAGAATTGAATTTGGAGCACTGGAAGTGGTAACGAAAAAATTGTGACGTTCCAAGCGTCTGCTTGTTGGTAGCACAAGAACGCATCACGAGAGAGCGCGTCACGAGAGAGCGCATCGTGAGAGAGTGCATCGTGAGAGAGCGCGTCGCCACACGCAACTTCCACGCAACGACAACATTCTCTTACGCACGTCGATACTAATTAGACCGTGGCGGAAGTGTAGCTGTAACGGAGAAATGTGTACTATTCTTTCTACTAGAAAAATAGTAATTCGCGGAAGAAGGGTATACGGTTGCTCGAGAGAAAAGAGGGAGGTGAATTACACCGTAGGCGTCGAGGTAAACAGAGCTATGAATACACTCCGGTCGAGCGTAGCGCGATCTCACAATCTGGAATTGTCTCGAGACAACAAATCAACCGAACAGGATTGCGCTCGCCACACCGTGTCGTTTCGCTAATTCGTGGCCGTACTTTCGAGCGACAACAACAACGCGATAAAGCGTGTGTGTCCTCGCTCAGCATTTGTCCTCGAAGGGGATAAAGGATTACAACCGATCGAGCCAGAAATATGTAAAGTACTTTGGTTGATATTCATGGAATCGTCATTTCGATTTGTAGCCATTGAGCGTTATAGACGTTTACGCCCCCGTCGTTAATCCATCTTCCCCGGCTCCGGGTTTCATATTCGTTCGCGAACAGAGGGGGAATAACAGCGGGCCAATTGGATGGTAACGTTGCGAGAAAACAAATTGTGCGTCGTGTAAGTGGGAAATTCAACAGGTTGGGAAATAGAAGACCTTAGATCCGTCTGGTTCTAAAATTGAAGCCGCTCGACAGGGGAGAAAGACCCTGCCTTCCTTTCCGCCCCCCCTTTCTCCCTTCTTTAACCGTTGCCAGTTTCTTTTGCTTCGCTTTCCTTTCGTTTCTCGCGTGCTCGTGCAACGACCTTCGATTCCCTCTTCGCGTAGAGAAACTTCTGTCTTTAGTCTCCCTCTTTCCATCTCGGTCGACTGATGTCTTTGCTCGTTTCTGCGATCCTTCCTTTTCGTTTCCGTTATCCTTCTCTTTCGCGTGTCCTCCGTCCCTTTTTCTCGAGCCATAACTCTCGCACTGTTTACATTTTTTTCCCCGAAGTCACCGTTTCACGCTCGGTGTCTTCGTTCTCCTTCCGTACCGTTCTTTCGTCAGCTTTCGTCGTCATCGGACGCGTTCCCATCGCCCCTTTTTATCTCGTTTCGACTCTCCTGTTTGACTTTTTATTTTACCCTCTCGTCTGTTATCGAACGCAACAGGAGGGCGCCGTTGCTATCGTCAGGGAAACTAACATTTTTGGTGAAAAATCTGTCGAACACATGCACAGAGAACGATTGAATCTCGCTCGAAACGTAGAGTCGCACCGAGGAACCAAGCGAGGCGTTAAGTAAGGCCTGGAATAACGTCGACGGCATTTTTTCCTCGTCTCCTTTATAAGCTATCTCGCTTTGCGTGATCTTTCAACACGACGACCCTTTACGGGTTGGAACAGTTGGCCACCCCACGGGAGTGCCTCCTACTGGGTATTTCCAACCCCTTCGAGTAGCTCTCGTAACATCGCTAATGCCTATTATATTAAACTCTCGCTACGAAGGGAATATATTTGAGGGCTTTGTTAAGTGCAAACGCACAAAGCCAATTTGGAACGGCGTTTTAATCAAAAGTCGTCATAGTAACCGTTGCGCGTCGTCGGGCCGATTAAAGCGGAACGATCGACAGAAAATGTCTGTGTCCCCAACGTTGATTTACATGGGGCAATTAAGCCACGTACCGAGAGCACTCCGAACAATACCTTCTTCGGTCGCGTTTCAATATTTTTTAATGCTTTTCAAACGTATCTGCATACATTCAGCGAGACTAATTTATTCTCTTTCTCGATTGGTCCGTTTGTGCGCGCGATGTTTTTGTTAACGCGAAACTGTTTGTCCGTTAAGCGTTCCCAAACAACCGCGACCGCGTTTTTCGATGGTAATTCGAGAAACGACGGTTGTTACTCGAACCGTAACAAAGGTAAGCGCTCGTACAAAGATTAATATATAGAAACGGGGGCTGCCGCGGTCTGCGTCTCCCAAACTCGAAAATCCTCGTCTCTGCGGTCTATTTAGACTCGTTCGAACAAATTTCCATTTACAAAAGTAACAATCCCTCGTCGAGGAAGAAAGCGCTGTTTGAAAACCCAACGCGACAAAAGCTGCAAAATTAGCCACGGAAACTGTTGAATGTCTCCCATTCCAGAAACACGAAAACTCGATCGAGGGACGGGTGGAGATTAAGGGGGCTCTAATCGCGCAGGAAAATTGCACGTCTAGATCACGGTCGACTAAATATTGAAAGCCTTTAAACGGTCCGGGTTCGTGGAATCGACCGAAATTCCTCGTTAAAATTCGGTTTCCGACCCGGGCTATCAGAAACGGTTACCATAATGCCTGGGTGTTCTCGGGAACGATCCTAGATTTTTATCGGAAGCGTGCTACCAACGCTAGAACAATATCATCGAAAGCAAATTCATAGCTCGTGGGAAAGGAATGCGTGGATCTGCGGAAGAGAGACGGGTGAGGGGGGCGGTGGAGAATTGGAGGACGAGAAGGGCAAAGAAGGGAACGAATAGGAAAGGAAGAAGAAGAGGAAGAAGAAGAAGAAGAAGAAGAAGAAACAGCGGTGGCATCGTGCCAACGATCGATTGCAAAGTGTACCAACCGCGCGTGGCTTTGGGTAGAACATCGTGGAAGCAACTCGTAGGGAAAACGCATATATCCGGGGTACACGTCCGCGGCGTGGTCGAGGGGGGTTAATAAAACCTGTCTGCACTCTGTATGCGCCGCGGATCTAAAGTAAACGCAGTCTGTATGCTTGTACTACGAGACAAGTCTACGTATCCGAAGATTTCTTATCTCTTCCTCTTTGTTCTTTGTTCTTATTTATGCTGTTCGTTTTCCGTTCGTTCTTTCCCTGGTTATTAGGTGTCGTCATACCGTAGCGGCGGTAGACACCAACTCGTTTTCTCCCCGGCCGTTTTTCTTTCACGATACAGGCCGAACTTACCGATTAGGCGTGCATACAACTTCATCGAATATTAACATCGCCGTTCGAATGTTACTTTTACAGGAGCGAGAAGAATTTTATTTCCAAGAGGGCACGCAACGCGATCGAGGACGTTATCACGTGTCAACGAATGCTCGACGACTACGCAATGTGAGTTATATTTTACGTTCCAACGAGCGTTTCCGTTGCTTATACTGTTTATTTCGATCGAACGTATCAAAATCTCGCAGAGATAAAATACGCGTGTTTGAATGAATCCGCGTGTAGGTGAATCTTCGTTTGTCTTTTGTTCGTTACCCCGACTTCTTTGTCTACATAATATTTTTGCCCGTCTCTGCTCTCCCGACTGTTGCCTGGGTTCCTGTTTCCCGCTTCGCTACCCCGTTACTTCCTCGCCCAGGTCCTCGCCGTTTACCCACCAGCCGACCCCCTTCCCCCTCCCCCCCTTCCCCCGTACCCCCCGCCCGCCCCTTTTCCTGCGCCCTCTCCGTTCGTTGTTTTTCTCTTGTTATTATGCCCCGTCCCGTGCGCTCCTCTAGCCCCGAACGTTTTTGTTTCTTTTTCCGCGTGTCGGCCCACCCGTTGCCTTCTCCGCCATATTCTCCCGGCGTGTTCGGCGGCCAGAACTTACGACGTCCGTAAGCTTTTTCTGGAAAGATAGGCTTTCGCATTAGAATATTAAGGCCAACTAAGGCGAAAGAGGATCGGGGGCGTAACTTCCTGCGTTCGCCGACGAAGGGTTGTACTTAGAGCTCGCGCTGCTCGATAAGAAAAATATCGAGTTACGTCGAAGCGGCCATAAATTACCGTCGATCGCGTCGACTACGAGTTATTATCATATCGATTACGGACGGATGGTAACGCAAGTTATACCGATCAGCGTAATTAAGAATTTCTTACGGACGATGAGTGGCTTCGGTCGGCGGTCGCGTAATTTATCGAAGGAAAACTACAGCCCGCGGCGATGAGATTTCAATTAACATTGTTGCACGCGTTTACCACCTATCCTTTATCGGGAATTTTCCCCGTGCGAGTGTCACTCGAAAACTCTTTGCGATGTAAAGAATTTTTGAAAAACGATCCCGTCCCGTTAAACGCGAAAATCGTAACAACTCCACTCCAGTTTCTTTGTTTCGCGATCGCACCATCCGAGAATACACGTGTCGATTTTATTAACAGTAATTGCTTCGTCGACTCCATAAATCACGATCCGTCGCGAAACAATGATTCGTGAACAAATTCAATTCCGTTGGTTTGCCCAGGCATTGGTTCAACTCCGCGTGCGCATAAAAATATCGGTTAATAATTGGCGCAGTACAGATTACCGAAATTGGAGTACGGTGTATCGCGTTACGGTACCGGGTGGACAGATTTTAAAACGCATTTCGACCGAACGTATTTTGTCAATAGTAGCCGCTCGACAGAATGACACAAATATCGGTCGCATCGACACATTTTGTGCGAACGGTATTTGGAGAAGCGCCGCTCGATTTTCATTGGCCACGATAACGTTGTGAGTTAATGTTATCAACGAACGACGCAACGATAAACAAACATAACTCCCAAGCCGGCGTGCACCAACCGTCAAATGCGGACATAGGAAAATTCAAATGCGCGTAAGTCCAATTTGCAAAGGCTCGAACGCCGCCGTGTATCTTTAATTTAAAGCGCCATAAATTATGGCTCAGCTTGATTTAAATTTTCATGATTAAAGCGGAACATAAAACCGCCATTACACCTGTCGCGCATATTTACAGCACGCAATAAAATTGATTCGGACATATTTTATCCCGTTGAGATAAACGTCGATGATCTCGAGACCTCGTGAAATATCATTTTACATCGGATTCTTTTTCACGTTATTTTGCTTCCCATTTCGAGACAATCGTCTAATCGAAACATTTCATATTTCCACAAACAATAAATCATTTCACCACGGACTGCATAAAAATTGCGGTCGCGATGATGCGGGATGTTTTTGTTCCATCTGCTAGAAAATTCGAGTTACCGTGCAATATAGATCCCGTACCGTGTACCGAATAGGGATTCCGGTCAGAATTCTCGACAAAAATTTGAAAAAAAAAAAAAAATCGTAACTACCGATTAGGCAAACGCATTTCAATGATCAAAACCGGAAACCACGTGTTCTCGAGTGCAGAATTTTTAAAAACTATAAAACCATCGAGTCTTTTTTTTTTTCAGTTAATTCTGCTGGAAAAATATCTAGAGTTGCCTGATATTCAAAGATTCTCTCTTAATACTGAACATTTTGGATCCAAGTTTTTTT
>NW_026535289.1:14524590-14684636 GCF_026225885.1 Hylaeus anthracinus
TCTTTAGTTAATTTTGTTGGAAGAGTATCTAAAGAGTTGCCGCGATATTCAAAGATTCTCTCTTGATAGCGAACATTTTGGATCCAAGTATTTCTTCTTCTGTCTTCGAGCCAGAACGGAAAGGGACGCCGGCGAATTTCTGGAAAAATTCGAAGCTTTCTGCGCGTATCAATCGCCGAACTTCCTCGGCGAGATATTCTAACTCGCTTCAAAGGAAACACCCTGTGTACGCGAAAGTTTATGGTAAATTGTGGCACGACGACGAGGGACGAGTAAGGATATCCACATGCGGTGAAAATTTCGTGTCGGCAGGGGCGTCGCGTACTCGAGAATGCTCGGAGCGTAATTTTATAATGGCGCGGGGAGCGGGGCACGGGAGAGTCCCGTTTCTAGCCCGTCTGCACCTCGTCTCTCCGGGCAGGTTTCTGACCCGAACCTGATCCGAAGTTGCCCCGAACTTCGCGTCTCTCTATCCCTCACCTCGAGCCTCGTTTCAGGCTTCGGCTTACCTCTTGCCTCGCGTCTTCTCGACCAGTTAACTCAATTACCCGATACACCGTAACGAAATATTTCCTGAAAATTATAGCCTTTTTCCGAAGTACTCCGCGCTCGGGTTACGACAACCGTAAGCTTATCCCATGAAAACAATCTCGAATCTTTCACTTCGTCGTCCGTAATCAAACGAAAATATTTCTCGTTTCTCTCTGTCAACGTTACGTCGACTGCCAAGCTGAAACTCGGGACTATCGAAGAATAGTTAATTTAACATCTGCCTCGGTATGTAATTTTTTAACGTCGTCGAATTAATTTGTTCAGTTCCTTAATGGAAAGTCCTGTCGCTGGGTGACGCGGCGACCAACGTATTAACCTACTTTATTCGGTTATTACCGACCAAAATAAATCGAAACGTAAAAGAGGCAAAACATCGCTCGGTTGTAATTGATAAATTATCTCTACCCGTTGTTCGAGTAATTCCCAGTAAACGAGATACGAGCGGACATTGACGAATCGATCGTAAATCGTCGGTACGTACGATTGCGACACCGCGGACCGATTCGTGACTGACCGGTTCGTTTGGTATATTTATCTGTTTCGACGGGTGTAGGCGTCGAGCCAACTGATATACATTGTTTACGTCGGTTGTTCGCTGCGAGATTACCCGAAGAAAGCTTCTTCGGATTTTTCTCCGGTTACACAACGACTCTTGTCAAGTATTCCGTGCACGCGTCCGCGGCCATCCCGTTTACCAACTTTCGTTTTACGATGTGTTAAAAGGAGTGTAAAAATTGGAGAAACACGTTCCGGCTCGAGGAGTTTTGAATGTCCGAAGTGAAGCGAGTGGAAGGAATGAAGAGAGTCGAAGCTCAAAGGGTTTTTTTCGCTCCGGTTAAACGCTTTTTTCGCGGGTTTGCATTCGTCGGGTTCTTAGAAATCGCGAGCACGCCGTCCCGCCGCGTGAATGCCGCGTAAGCTGTAAAAACGTACGGGTAATTCCGAAGTAACGCGTTTCGACTGTGGATGCGACGCCCACCGCCACAACATAATATGCGCCTCCCTTCCGGCGTATTAACCCCCCGGGGGGGGGGGGGACCAACGGGGTTGGTTAATTCTCGTTCGACTTTTTGCCGGACTATAGACTCCTGGTAAAATCGAGACTGGGAACGCGTATAATGCCACGCGAAAAAGGGCTATTCGTTGCCGCGCCGTATTCTCCTTATAAACGTGAACGACGGTTTAATAAAACCCTGGCCGAGTCTGGTACTGAAAACGTAAGTAAAATGCGATCGGAGGCTTTTATGTCCCGCGGAAAGCTCGTAATATCGAGGGTACGTTGGCTGCTGGCTGGTTGGCTCCCGCGGCTTTATAAACCCGTCGGCCGACTTCGTCCGTAAGAGTTTTAAATGCCGCGTGTAATGCAATACGAAACGACGCTCTCGAGAGTAGTCGCCTAAATAATTTCACGAGCGCACGCGAGGATCGCGCGGTCGAACCGCCCGTTGAAACGACACTGCTACTTCGCCAAAGTCCTCGAAACGTAATGACGCGTTCCCACTGGACGCGAGTGCGAACCCTTCGGTGAAAATAGCTGTCGGATTTTTCATTCGATCGGTACTCGATCCGATTTTACATCGATCTTTCGATACAAGTTTGCTCGTTACGAATTACAAATAATTTCACTTATTCTATTTTTGGTACAGTTCGGTCGAAAATTCCCCGGCAGGATATGAAACTTGTCTCGACTTTCGTTGTAAATGGTGGCTGAAGCAGCTCAGGGTATATACAGGGTGTCCCAAAATTCGGGGAGGAGCCGGAAATGGTGGGTAGCTGAGACGATTCTGAACAACAATTTCCTTTGCAAAAATGTCGGATGGGGCTTCGTTGAGGAGATATTAAGCGAAAACCCCGACCAATCAGAGCGCGAGGATGCCGATGCAGCGCTCGCGGTAGCCAATGAAGCGCGGCCGCCTAGCGCGTAGCCTTCGCTACCGCGGCCGCTCGAACGGTCTACGCGCGCTCTGATTGGTCGAGGCCTTTCTCTTAATATCTCCTTAACGAAGCCCCATCCGACATTTTTGCAAAGGAAATTGTCGTTCAGAATCGTCTCAGCTACCCCCCATTTCCGGCTCCTCCCTGACTTTTCGGACACCCTATATATATATATATATTTTTTTTTTTTACAACAAATAGAATCGCGTGCTTTGTTCCGCGAAGCGACGTAGCTCCGGAAAAAGACAGAAATCGCGACCTGAATCAGCCAAGGTCACTTTCCCAATTAACGCAGCGCATAGCATATTAGGTTGTCTCTTTTACGCTCGAGAAGATGTCCGCGCCCGCGCTTTTTCGAAATTATGGCATTCGTTAGCAAAGTGACGCGTAACGACCTTGGCTAATGATACTGCATCTAATTAGGGTAATTAGAGCAATTCTAAAAATCCCTATTAGGGATATGGTACTCGTAACGTGGTATTCTTTGGGGACAGTTGCGAAGAGTGTCGACTTCAATGTTTCAACGTTTCGCCGATAAGCATCGTAATCGTTAATCCTGCGTTTCGTCTTGTTCGCGTTCCAAACGTCCACTTATCGTAGCTTTCATAAAGGGAGCACGCGGGTGTGAGAATTCGCAATTGTTCAACTGCCAGCGCGTTCCGCGACATGAAGGGGATCCTATAAGACCCGTGACCGCGCAAAGACGAGCAAACCGTAAACGACTGCGAGCAAATGTTTGTTCTTGTGCGGTTGATCCGGCGAAGACGTACCAGCAGCTCGGAATCGATATGAAACGACCAGCAAGTGGTTTGTCGCGTCTTCCGCAGGGATCGTGGGTCTCGTAAAATGTGTCGCGGGTAGAGGAACGGTTCTCGCGTTTCTCCCAAGATTTATGATCTCCTCGATAATCGTTCTTCTCTTGCCAAGAAATATCGGATTCGTAGTAGCGAATTTTACGTGCCTTTTCAACGATCCGTATCGTTTCATTTTACAAAAACCACACGAATTATCGCGACTCCGATGCACAATCTGAAAAGTCGCGAACTATCGAGTCGAACTCACCTCGGTATCACGGCACGTTCACGAAGACAGCAATTACGCGAACGCATAATCCAAGAACCTGTTCACGCGCTCGAGTCGAATTTACATTGGTTTCTTTGCGCGCCGCTTAGGAGACGAGGACTATTACCGACAAGAATGCCGCGTATACTTTATCAGCGCATGCTACGGCTCGGGAACCGGTTAAACCGTATCAGCTTTCCGACCTTCGATGAAATGCACCGACTTCCCGCCAGCCGAATGTAGGTTATCGAACGATAAACACATCCCGCCTCTATTTTCTTCGAGACACGCGAGTCTCTTGCCCGATCGAATGTTGTTTCATTAAAGGTGCGAACCACCACGCCTCATGAATTTTTTTTACAGACAAATGTTTGTTATATTCTCGTAACATCGAGAGTATATTACGTATGTTTCAAAGTAAATTTATGCAAAGTTTTCTCCGTAAAAAGAAATAATTACAGGCACTCGATATTTGGCCCCCGTAACGCACAAGACTCGAGGGATCTTAATTCTCGTAAATTCCGAAAGTTAGGCTATCCGAGGTGTAGCTCGTCGGCGAGGGGGCGTCAAACAATCGTGTTCGTTTCGCGATAATAACCTCTGGAGCCGAGAGAATCGAATTTCGAAATCGTAGACGCCGCGGCAACTTGGCGCGATAAAACTTTCCATGGAGCCGAACTTGCAACAGTTTCGCGCAACTGCACACCCGTCTTTTCCTTAATCGTTTTCCACTCTTGCCTCCGCCGGAACTATGAAACACGACCGTATCGACTTCTCCAGGCATCGGTGCGAATAAATTTCTTCGACGAACATCGTGTTCAACCGGGGAGTGCCTCCGAGTTCATCTGGGGCAGGTCGAGCGGGTTTAAAAAAAAAAAAACAATTCGAAACTTTCACGGAAATGCAGTTCGAGCGACGCTAATAAAGCGATTATTCTTTGTACGTGTATAAACAACCCGAGGAAACGTTTTATTCGAGACTGTAAAAGGTTCGGGCGAACGCCTCGAACTGCCGCTAATCGTCGAATTTCCGTCCTTTCCTTTTGTCTACCGTTTGCGCACCGTTGCCTATCGATGTGTCGCGACACAAGGAGAACGGGAATTCGGTTCTTCGTCTCGCAACGCGTATCGTTCGTACGCGAGAAGTCTATCGAGTCCGAGGAAGTCTATCGATGCGAGTTGTCGCTACCTGGAAATATCTGTAAAGGTTAAACGGAACGATCGCAATCCAAACAAGCTATTCGCGTTAGGTCGAAAGGTAGCTCCTCTACTCTGTCGAAGAGTTCGATCGTCGCGATCAATTTTTTCGTCAGGCCATAAATAAAGGGAATAATCCGTTCGGTGCGTCGACCCCTTCGCAGAGACTTTCCTTCGTGCGTAACAAGGCGGTTTAACGACGTGTCTTCCAATCGGCTGCGAGATTTTCCACGCGAGGGGGAAGGACGATTACGACACTGGTTGACCCTACCATACCGAGAACGCAGCTCACGGCTCGATAACCGACACGTTAAAGATACGTGTACGCACACGATCGGTGGAGCGCATGTGCATTTCTCCGTTTCAACTTTCTTACCAGCTGGTATCCGCCAGGTGACGCGCTGAGCAGTCCGAAAAAGAGTCGTAGAAACGAGGATCCGAGGGATGAGATCCACCCTCGACGGTGGCGAATCCCTGGGTCCCCTTTAAAAAAAACGTAAATGGACAGCGAATAGATCGAAACTAGAAAAGCACGATCCAAATGGTAGAAAGTATTAAACGAATTTTGTCTACGCGCGTGAAATTAAATTGGTGCGAACTTACGGACTCTACACCTCTATCGCCTTAAGCTACGTATAAACTTTTGGTAAAAGTTATTAATAAAAGGAATCGTAGAAACTGGGATGATCGAAGATCAAACGAGCGGCGCGTGCGAATGAAAACAAAGTAATGCGCGTGTTGTTGCGTCGCGCTATCGCTGGTAACGAGCCGGATTTCTGCTCGTCGGGGTATTTAATACGAACTACATGGAAATTAACAAATCCGACAAGGGGATAATGAGTGTTAAACGGATTTATGGTGGCGATGGGGTAAATACAGAAATTTAGTTCCTAGTAACTCTGTCTCTATCGCGTTAGTCTCTCACTTTCCCTCGTCGGTTTACATCGTTGGAAGTGTATGATACGGTAACCCTCGTCGATTTGCCCCGCTTAGAGCACGGATCGAGAAAACATAAAAACAGTCGACATCGACCGGATACGTATAAACCGAATTTTAGCAAAAATCATCGAAGAGAAGCTTTCCGAACCCGAAACCTCGAGTACACAAGGAACAATTTCTTTTTCACGCAATCTCTCTCGTATTCTTCCAACGTAACGTTCGTTCTTGTATATAAAGTTTTTGTTACTGTTCCTTATTAAGGATTGTTCGTTTCTGGCAACCCTGAACGATTCACTAAACGTAGAAGAAGAGAACTAACGCGGAGGAGCGGGCGCGCAAACGAGAGAGCAAGAGAGAGAGAGAGAGAGGGAGAGAAGCTTTGTTTCCAAGCATTACTATGATTCCTGCGGCGATTTAAAATCATTCCGCGCAAGTTTACAAAGGAGAGTTTAAATTGAAGCGAATTTAATTTTATTACTTGGCCGAGCATCGCGCCATTGTGTGTCAGGCGTCCGTTTCGTCGTCTTTGTTTTTCAATAGCGACGACGCCTTCCGCCATAGAACCTCCACCCGAACCCAACCCAACCCGCGCACCCCCTCCTTCGCCCGCCGTACGGGGCAAATAATTCGTTGCGATGGTAAATGTACCGTGAATTCATTAGAGTACCGTTGCAGTGGCGTATAGTTAATTATTTCCAGCTGTAACTAATTATCTTCACCTGGTGTACCGCTCGACGCACAAACGAAATTATCGACACCACTTCTCGTCCCTAGCCTCTCCTTTGAGAGACAATGGCGACCGCTCCCCCGTAAGCTTCAGCTAGATTTTAATTGCAACGGGGAAACGTGTTTTGTATTTCTGATTTAAACGCCTCTAGATCTGCGTTTCTCGAACCCGTTCGACGCGATGTCCAGGATCCTCGCAAGGGAGAACGGAAACGGTTAATAGATTTCGTTTGTTCTTAGTTCCGAAACTAGACGCTTCTTGAATTAACAACGGTTTTTCTTGTTTGGTTTAAGCGAATGAGTCGTAGTCCGCCGGAGATCGAATGTACAGGGTGTACCAAAAATGTTGAAGGTCTTTGAAAGTGATTTGAAACAAGTTTTTCCTTAGCGAAAATGTCGTCCGAAGCTTCGTTAAGGAGATATTATTAACCCTTTGCACTCGAGAGGTGACTCACAGTCACCATTAGGTTTCACGCAGCAAATCTACGATGCCTAATGTTTCTTTAGGTTTCATTTCTTTGGAACTCGAAGTGTCAATAAACCGATTGTCGGTGAGGTAAAGGCGACCTGATTCTCAAATCGCGATAGTTTAGCATTCGTGGCAATAGAATGCTGAGAAAGCATCTCGAGTCGCTGGTAGATACTAGAAAAAAGGCCTCGAGTGCAAAGGGTTAACAGAAAACCTCGACCAATCAGAGACGCGAGCCGTCTGGTGCGTAGTCTACGCTACTGTGCTTGTCTAGCGCGTGGCCTACGCTACTGCGGGCACTCCACCGTCGTACTCGCGCTCTAATTGGTCGGGATTTATTTGTTGATATCTCCTCAACGAAGCCTCGGACAACATTTTCGCTAAGGAAAAAATTGTTTCAAATCACCTCCGGAACCATCCCTTTCGCCACCCCTTCACCTTCAACATTTTTGGAACATCCTGTACACGTGTCGATAGACCGAGGATGTTCACGCAAATTCACACCTCTGCAGATATGGATTTAACAAAAAGAAATTGAGAAGTACTCGTCGTTTTTTAAATTTCGTACGTATCGCGAGGTACCGCGCTACTTAACTTCAACTTTCTTGAAACTAATATATGAAAAGGATAAGTGTCAATATAGATTCAACGCATTCGTTAATTTCGCGAGTTCAAACGAAGTAATTTTATTTCATCAAACACGTCGTCTCCCTCAAAGCTCGCGATGCTATATGAAATGTTATCTCGCTTAACCCTCTGTAATTGGAGTTTCTTATCGCGTACAAAATTCTCTGGTACTCCGAGGCAACGCTCGTTCTCGGCTAACCAAACAAACGAGGATCCGTAATAATAACGATTAAACACTCCTAATGCCGTGATTCTCCACGCCGTTTCAAGGACGCCGATCGTACCGCGCTAAGTAAATAAACAGATGAAAACGAGACTGTTGCAAGTTCAAGGGAGTACACGGTTAACCTCTCGACGCTCGGCATCAAACGGGAACCCGGACAAACGATCTTCAACGTGAATCGAGCAAATATTTTTCTCCCGCGAACGTGGTACATGTACGGGGCGCACAGTTCAATATCACTCTTTTTAACCGACTTCGAAAAGGAGGAGGTTACTCAATTCGACGTGTATTTTTTTTTTCTTTTTGTGTGTGTGTGTGTGTGTGTGTGTGTGTGTGTGTGTGTGTGTGTGTGTTTGTACTTAACATTTTTGTCGTTCAAAGAAAGAGTACAAATTTTGATTTAGCTTACATACTTCGTCCCGTGGTATCCGAATCGAAACGCGGTAAGAGAAGAATGACTCGAATCGATTTAGTAGCGGTGGAAATAATTAAGGTGATCAATTCGCGTCGTTCACCCGGTATATCGTTGGGGCGATAATCGGTATCGTTAAGAGAGACGCGTCATTTCGGCATGCCGCGCGGCGCCCGTCACTTTGGGGTTGATTTAATAATCCCATCTATCGAGTGATCTCGTTGGCATGCAATTTCCATCCGTTTCGTAGTTATCTCCCCGCGATATACACTTTTTTTTTTCTTCTTTTTTTTGGAGGGGGGGGGAGGAGGAGGAGGGTTAAGCTCTCTTTCTCCCTCACGCCAGCGTTCCTTTTATTTTCGCACGTTATCGATCGTCGCCGGATGCAATTTCGTCGCTCGACCGTGCGCGCAATTTGGTTAGAATGCACTTTTCACAGTCGGATAGACCCTCCGCAGCTTCTCTAATCCGTCTTACCTAATTAATTGCCGACGGTAGATGGCGCCGGGCGAGGACCGTCGAACCACCCTCGAAGCGTCGTTACCGATCGAAGCACGGACCGAACGGTTGCGCGCGATTTCTAACCCTTAATTCGGTTACCGTCACGGAGAAAGGATAACACGTACCGAACCGTCAGCGCGCATTTCTTTTTTTCACCCACTGTCGCAGTTTCCCGTGCTTTTCCTTCGTTCGCGTGCCTTTTTTTCCGGCTATCTGCGCGTACAACTTGGGCGTGGCACCGGATAACGCGAACTTCCGCGTAGGTCTCGGTCCACCGAAACCAGAGTTTCCCGAACGACGAGAAACGTGTGACGTTCCTATAAATCATATTCACGTCGCTTTGAAATCGCGGAAGACCAATTCCACGTTTCACGTTTCTACCCATTTTTATTATTTGTAATCAAGGGTAGTAATAGTCTTACAGGAACTTTTGTCATATGTAAATTCAAGTTTTATATACATGAAATTTATAGCAAACGATCGTTAACGATCATTCGACCGATCGTGGGAGTTTCAGCGTTAATAGAGTTGATATTCTCGAACGTAGCTGCTTTGTCTGCTACGGTAGAGGAAATAGATTTCATGAATAATGGGAAACTGGAAGACGCCTGCAATCCGTTCGGAGGCATTTTACGACGGAAGTGGACGGGAATTATTTATCCCGGGACACCTACGGGGGGTCTAAAAAGGTATCCATCCGGGATCGTTCCACGCGACCGTGACGAAACGTTCCCGTAATATTTACGGAACGGGGACGAAAATATTTTCAGCGGTGTCGATCGTGGGGGAAACCGATAACAAAACACTCGATACAAACAGAGCCAGCTCGTACACGGAACCCGCACCTATTTCGATGACGTTTGAAGGATATTGTTAGTCCAGAGAAAGATACGCCTAACGGGGGCGGGGGGAGGGTACGTCAAGTTCAAATAAAACAGTTCTTCTCTTTTCTCGTTTCCGACGTTTCGACATTCGAATAAAGCGAAGAGAAACAAACATTTAAAATTCGTGTCTCATATGGCGTTAAACAAAAGTTGCATCTTCTTTTTGTATCCACGAATCTGCGAACGAATAATTGTTAACGAAAAAGCAGCGAGTAGGATAGAATAGGTCCAACAATTCGCAGAAATAAGCCAATAGAAATTCCCTTGTGTAGGAGATGATTCTGTTCAGCTACATTGGCCTGCAACTGGTTACAAATTACAATCTCGTGCCGAGCACTGGTTATTCAACTACGCTCGCGTTCTAAAAGGGAGTTCAAAGAACGCCTTCTTCCTTAGCAGTATTTCTGCCAGAGGGGAATTATTTCGTACGTCAGCATTTGATGAAACAAGACGCCGAACCAATTTCCGCGTAATTTTATACCCTCCGAGAGAGCGTAATCCCTGTTCGATCCACCTGAGCCGTTCACATTGAGTTTTCTTTTCGCGCCGAGGGACAGGGCGAGTACAGGCCGTTAAGTGTCGTTTCTTTATCGCTGTTTTTTTTTTTTTTTCTTCTCAAAAGAAGAGGTAATCGAATCGAAATTGAATTAGTAAATACCCAACCGTTTTAATCCGTGATTATTATCCCTTTGGTTGCGGCACGATTTTTGGTGGAAATTCTAAGAGGCGTAGAGGTGTGAATTTTTAAAAAATGTCACCTTACAGAAAATGACTAAACGAAACTTTTTTGTATTTACAATTTATTCGTACGACGTTTAGTTTCAGAGATAAAAATTGAAAATTTAAAAGACCTTTTTCCTAAGATATCGTAGTGGTCCGATCCTGTTGCAATTGTCTCAAAGAAAATGAGACTACGGCCTAACGATCGGATTTTGAGAGAAATATCATCTTATAGAAAATGACTAAACGCTACTTTTTTGTATTTACAATTTATTCGTACGACGTTTAGTTTCAGAGATAAAAATTGAAAACTTAGAAGACCGTCTAACTGAAATTCAAGTTTTGCAACGAATACGAATTTGTAACGAAATTTTTATAAATAGCTAACAGTATTTACATATACGGAACCAGTCAGATTTACGAACCCGTAAAGAATTCTATCCGAGGATAACGCAAAGGCACGCATACACAACGACAGATGTCTCTAAAAACTTGCATCAATTACTCCGCAAAGTTCCGAGCCCATTCGCCATATTTGTTGGACTTCTCTCACCCAGATTACCATCTATTTAGAAGTCGGAACAACTTTCCGTGAAAGAAGAGCGCACTGACGAGCCTAAGGAGCTGTGTTCTTTGAATCACGGATTAAAAAAGTTCACCCGTGCCGTCTACCGAGGGACTGCATAAGAGACCGATATAGAGGCAACGAGAACGCAAACTTCGAGATTCGAGTTTATATTTTTCCGCGCGATATTTTAATTACACGCTTGCGAAATCAGCGAGAAGCGACGATCAAACAGTTTCAGGCAACGAGGCGGTGGTATTGTTTACGTAAAATTATCCTGCCGCTTCTACCGATGAAGTTCGAGTCACCCGGACGGGAAACGGAACACGGGATCCCCGTGTCTTCGCGTAATGCTCGAGCGTCGTGTTCCAGTTCGAAATTCCTCGGGAAACAACAGATTGCTGTTCCCTCGACGCAAATACCGGTCCTCGTTAATTGCCAATTCCGCTTCTTACAACGGGCACACCATCCGCGGACGCGAGATGTTTATAGAGATATGACCGTTTTCATTTTCATTATCATTCCGTGCCCGTCCCGTACTTCCCTCTTCCATTGTCGTCGACGTCTATTTTACGGGGGTAACGTTCCTCACCGTGCACGGTTTAATGTTCCCTCGTTCAACTCTCTCCTTCTTTGTCCACGTCGCGTACTCGCGGCCCGAACCAACCCCGCGAAAGATAATATCCCCGGGGCGTATTAAAAATTTCCTCTTCCAGATGCTACCGGGACGAAATTTCCTTCGTAATGGAACTCGCTCTATTATCTTACCTCGGATAATTAGGTCGTACGCTTTACGTATTTTTTTTTTTTTTTTTTTACGTTTCTCCCCCTCGTTCCTTTGTTTTCCTTTTTTTTTTTTTTCGCACCGACATCGCGGCGAGGGTAACTCTGAATGGGAGTTAAGGGAGCAGTCGGCTAATTTCGGATCGAAACATCGATTTTTCCTACTTGTTGCGTTTTCTTGACGATGTGGGTCTTAAGGAGGGAAGAATTACGAGGTTCGGGCATCGTAGTATAACGTTGGACGATCGTCAGTTCTTCCGAAGCCAGGGGTAGTTCACTCTTAGGCCATGCTACATTTTGCCGAAGCTTGCGGGGGACTCTGTGAGGAATCGATACGGAATGCAACGTAATACGGACATGTATACGATGTATGGTTTAGGGCGGACGGTGGAGCAGTGCGTAGCGTTGCCGATTAAAACGCCTCAGTTTTTCAAGGTGCGACTAATATAAAGAACATCGAAAGTCTATGGCGTTAGATAAATAATGGAAAAATAAGACGATAAGACAGAAAGAGGTCTTGTAAGAAAAAGCACTATAAAAAACCCAAAACAATGTATAGTTAACGCACGACGATCTTCGACGATCGGTAGTTAATCGAGCTCGAACTATGAACGACGTGATAATAGAGTCGTGTTTTAATTCGCAAATCGCTCCGATCCTACGACTTGTAGCGAAATAAAAATCTCGAGAATCGACTCGGTCGAAAGTTCCGTCGGTCCCGTTTCTCCTCCATCTCCGGTTAAATGTCTCGCCCTCGTGTAATACAGCGAACAGCAAAGGAATCGGATCAATTCCCGCGAATTCGTCTCGCGGCGAGCCGATATTCCTCGGCAAGAAACAATC
This sequence comes from Hylaeus anthracinus, assembly GCF_026225885.1. Taxonomy (NCBI): domain Eukaryota; kingdom Metazoa; phylum Arthropoda; class Insecta; order Hymenoptera; family Colletidae; genus Hylaeus; species Hylaeus anthracinus. The sequence continues at coordinate 14,537,028 of NW_026535289.1, forward strand.
GTGGCGTGCACATTGATACGGTTCGCGCTTCCACTCCGTCAAACGAAATTCCCAAGGCGTTCGTGTCGTGCCGATATAAAGCAGCGATCGCGTGTAAACGCTTCGATATCACGAGAGAACAACCTGTTACGACTAACAAAGTAGAATTGGAAAGTTTTCTCGCTCCTGTGCAAGCCTGTGTGTCCCGTCTTCGTTGTCCCTCCGGAGAAAGGACAGGAGGACGAGCAGCCCTACTCCGTCTACCCCCCCCCCCCCCCCCGCGCGATAATGCTTCCCGGGAGACAAGCTCGTAAAGGCAGATAATTGCACGTGAAAGTGAACGTTGCTAATCCGGACGGCGCATCGGACGGTCGCGCGTTGCGAACTAACCTGAATTCCTCGCGTGACTCGAGACCGGCCCGATCCAGTCAGCTGACTCGGCCGAGTTTTGCAACACGTGTATTTTAGGACGCGTTCGCGAACAGGACTCGGTGAAGGAGACTCGTTTTGCTACAACGCGAGCTCTATCGAAAGGTTCGTTTTATTTCGAACGAAAGTACAAAGATGACGCGTCCGTTCGTGTCCCTTTTGCTGCACGAGTAGACGCGCCACGACGAAGAGGGCAGGTGTCCTCGTAGTCGGCGGAGGTCGCCCAGAACGAGATAACACCGGTGTAAAATTTGTTTAAGAGATATCATTTCTCCCTGGCTCAGATCCATTCCACGGTATCTGGCCGCATGTCGTGCCAAAACGCGTTCCTTCCAGGCCATTATTTTCGACCATATCGGTTGTTTTTAACGGGAATTCGTCTCCTACGTGTATCTGCTGTCCCGCGTGAACTCGTCTCTCTTTTTTTTTCTTTCTTTTTGTGCCGTCCTCCTTTTTTTTTTGTCGCACGGACGCGAGGTAGTTTTTCATGCGACCTGAAATTAGTCTCCTGCGAGAAATTGCGGTTCTATCGAAAATAATTCATGGAGCACCTTTGGCCACTTAAAATGTGACTCGCAGCTATTATATTTGGTCCGTCGAAGTGAATAGAAACGAGATGCCTGAAAAGAGTCGATCGTGAAATTTTAATCGCGTTACTTTTCTTACTTTACATGCCAAACGTATTTTTACTAATAAAAATTCGTCAAGGAAAAGTAATAATAACCACGCGAAGGGATGCAAACCAGACCCGAAATGACCCAAACGACCCAAATTGACCATAAACGACTCCTCAACGTCATCGAGCTGCCCTCTCGAATCTCTGTGATCCTCGAAGCGTTTACTTGAGCGCTTTAAGCCGTACTTGCGACGGCGAATAAACGCGTTTTTGTTTCGCATAAATTCGAGCCGTCTTCCGTGGCTCTTCCAGGATGTGGTTTTTCGTCGGAGTTTTTGTACGCGAGCCGTCCCCGGTACACTAAACAGCCGCCGCCCGGCTCGGCGAGTGTAAAAGCTCTCGTATTCGGTTGCACGAATTACTCGGTTCGTTACGCGTCGGTCGCCGGTGGTTTTTCCTTTATTTGATCGCGGGCGCGATCCCTGTGAAACGGAACAAAACATTCGGACGAATATTTACTCGCATATCATATATTCAGCTTTCGCCGTCCCGCTAGAACGATTCGGATTCTAGAATCAATTTAAACCGATATATCCGTTCCATTTGTAGTTACGCGTTCTCTCTCGATTCGCTTCGTTCGAATTTCATGAATACGCAAAACCCTTCGCGCCCTGTTCAACGAACGCGCCAACCAGCCGCTCAGTAGCTCCGGTGTCTTATTCGATTGTAAACGACCACTTCGCCGGTTCTCAAACATCGTCCCCGTTTCAAACAACGAAATTTAATTATTTATATTGCTCAACATTTTTAGATTACTTATTGGATCATGGGTGGAAACGAAAATAAAATTGCATAGTTTTCGATTAAATGAATTCTATTTCGCATTCCGAAGACTCGGGGGACAAGCTGCATTCGCTATATCGAGGTTGTCTCTCTACTGACCAACACCTAGTGTCGCCAGTTCCGAGTCGAACTCGAATTTCGACGCCGGTGTTTATATTAGCAAGCTCGTCGCTCCGCTGTCTCTGCGAAGACTTCCGGTCCAACAAAAGCGAACGTCGAAGAAAAATATACAACGTACTAGGAACCTCCGTGAATCTACCTTTCGTCGTGCATAGCTCTAGCTCTCATTCGTTGACGATTTTGCCAACGGACCGCGTTTGCAGACCGGCTTGGGTCACGCGATGCTTACCGATCGACGCTACCGTGACAAACAGAGGCGTAGACAGTTCCGCGAGGGAAGTTTCGGGGCGCAGATGCGCGAACTAACGAACGTCGCATCTGTTTACCAAACTAAACTAACCTATGTACGTAGTCGTTAAATCACGACCGATGAACCGTAGTACTCTGCTTCGATACCGAAACGCTTGGTTAAAACCGATCTCCAAATCCCTAATTTTGTACCTTTTCGTGGTAACTTTTATCCTGAAAAAGAACGAACGGAGTAAGTCTGCGTTTTCCATAAAAACCGAACAAGTTAACCGAACAAGTAACGACCGAATCCGACAGGAGATACTGGCTAATAGTTAAATTACCAAGTTCCAACCCATACACGAAAGCTGGTCGGTCAAGCGTTAGCAACGCTTTGTTGAAAATAGCATTCGAATCGTACACGGAGTTCATTTTTATTTCCGCGTTACGGGCGCGTGAGACACCCTCTGTTTGAGCTAAATCGTTTAACTTTATCTCCGGCAGCAGTAAATTTTAATTAAATTTTTCACGCTTCCGCGAACTCGCCGTGTACGCGGTGAATTCGAAATTTACTTTGAACTCGAACGGGCGCGATAAAGTAATTGTAAAAGTTTAACGAATTTCACGTTACACCGGAATTGACGCCAGTGGAGAGGGGACGGGGGAGCTCCTCCACAAAGTAAGGAAGCGTAACAAGTTTTGCGTCGCGCACGAGTCACGTGTGACACACGTGATTGAAACGTCGCGCCACGATAACGCCGGTCAGATGTGTATCGGACACTTATGCCAGCGTTTCTCAAACCTTCACCCGTCCGTAAACCTGAAAGGGTACATATTTAACGGATCTCCCGAAATAATCTTCATCTCAGAATAATTTATAGCGAAAACTTTTCTTCTAACCGGCCTGATAATTCCATTTCCTCAAATTATTTAAGAATTAATTACGGAATTCATTTCTACGCCTGATTCCTCTTTGTTCACCTTTATAAAAAATATTTTTACATAGCGAGAAAAAATCTCTTTCGCAACCGGACTCTGTGCGATTATCGTAAAACACGACGTTTCCGTCGAAACAATTGAAACGGACGTACAATGGCAACTAGATCGTTTTTCTTCGTGCCCCGCGGCTCGTGTCTCTTTTATGACCGATCGCGTGTAACTTTGCTCGCTGTCACGAGCAATTTTCTTTCTTTCTTTCTTTCTTTTTTTTTTCGTTTTTCTTTTTTCTTTTTGTAAGCCGTTCGACGGGTGTGAGCTTCGAATTTTTTTTTTCCGCAAAAAACTCCGCGCCAATTCGGAGGGCCGATCTCGAAATCGGATCGCGCGCGCGTGTCGCAGAGAAAAAAAAAAAAAACATTACAGCGTAAAAGCTTGGATTGTAGCGCAGTCGATTTTCGAAACGAACACGTTCAAATTCGTTATTTCCGCAAATATTTATCACGGGTTTTCGCACCCGATCGCACGAACGAAACGCATTTATATAGATCAAAGACATAAATCGCGAGAGAGTACGTCGCGTGTTGGATCGTTAAAATTGTAATCGTATACGAATGGAGCAGCGTGTAGCGGGCGCAAAAAAAAAAAAAAAAAAAAAAAAAAAAATTAATAGTCACGACTTTGACGGGTGAGAATCTACGGAACTGAATTGGTGAAGGTTGGAAAAAACCTTGCGCAATATCTATTATACCTTCGAAATTCAAAGTAAAATGGGAGGTAAGAAGCTTCAAACGAATCGTACACGGTCTGCCCTACAAGTTACGTCCATATTCCTGCCCTCTACAGGGTGTCCCAAAAATGTTAAAGGTCCTTGAAAGAGGTGGTTCGGGAGGGTGATTTGAAACAACTTTTTCCTTAGCGAAAATGTTGTCCGAGGCTTCGTTGAGGAGATATTAACAGAAAACCCCGTCCAATCAGAGCGCGTAGCCTACGCTTCCGCGGCCGCTCCGTCGACATCCTCGCGCTCTGATTGGTCGGGATTTTCTGTTAATATCTCCTTCACGAAGCCTCGGACGACATTTTCGCTAAGGAAAAAGTTGTTTCAAATCGCCTCCCGAAACACCTCTTGGAAGGACCTCCATTTTCAGGACATTTTTTTTTTTTTTTATTCGACACGTGTAAATTCGTCCGTGAAAACGGCGGTCGTTAATTTTGTCACGCTCTGTGTATCGAAATTCTCGCCCGTTCGATAGAATCTGCAAATTGTGTAACACGAGTCGATTACGAACGATGAATCGTTCGCGTTAATTTTTTGTTTGCGCCATTAACGGAAACAAATCTCTGACCGCGGATCATAGAGACTTGGCGTAAATATCTGTTAGCATTGCAAACGCGGCTGTATGCCCAAGCGTTAACGATCTCGCGGCCCCGTGCTATTTATTAGAATTTGTTGCTCTTTGTGTCCAGTTTTTTAACTGAATTATTGCGATGCTAAGTAACATTTATTCCGGCCAATTTGCGCCTCGAGTTTACGCGCGTCGAGAATTTTTATAACTTTAAGCGTGAATCATGCTCGTTGGAAACGCTCGAATATAACACGTCAATTAAACGGAACGTTTCGCGCGTTTTGTTTTCAGCACTATTTTCGCGCATTATTAGGACGTAATCAACAGGTGATGGAAATTTTGTTAGTTGATCCTCGCTGTTCCCTGTACGAATTCCATTCGTCTCTCTTTTAGAAATTAATTGTATGAAACTAGGATTGGCTGTAAATCAAAGATCGTAGCCAGATAAAAAGGGACGATTAAGAAGATAAAAGAGGGCCGCGTAAATGACGTTTTATTTTTTTTTCGGAAGGATTTCGATCCGGTGAACTTACTCTGTTCTTTACGCTTTGTCTATCTCTTTGTAGCTCCCTGTGACACTCTAAAAACAAAACGGAACGATAGCGAAGCACCTTCACGGACGCGGTAGAGGGCATAGAAGTGCACACAGCCAGTGAAACGGGCCAGTTTGTTGACATCGGTCGAGGTTCGTTTTCACGAAACACCAAGCGCCCTCCCATATATCTATGTTTATCTCGTGTCATGACGGACAGGCAGATAAGTCAGTGTTTCAACGTCTATACGGTCACCTCGATTCTTCCGGCGACTTCTTTCTCGGACATTTTCGTGAACTGTGCGACGGGACGAACAGTACAAATTCCAACGAAAATATGGGCTACAAATACTGAACCAAAGTGGAAGAATTTTTTTTTCTTTTTTTTTTAAACACAAACTTAGAATCGTATCAACTACTGTTTCCGACTCGATTTAATTCACGTTAAATAAATCGATACGTCTAGGAAAAGCAATAACTTTCCAGGTATTTCTTACGTAATAAAAAACAATAAATTTTATTTCAAAGGCTCCGACAAAGTTAAATATCGTTGTTCGAGTTCTCGCAAGCTGGTTTACCAGCGGAGTCGTTTAGACCCATTGTTTATCGCGATAATGATTTTCCGCGCTTACACGTGATCAAGCGTAATCCACGGGGCGCGTTAATCATCGATTACGAGCTTAAAACCCGCATCATGCATTGTTTTGCGCTTCACCGCGATTTTCCTCGTACACGGTAATATCGCGGCTATTGGAAACGCGGTCTGACAGTCATTCCGGGAAATGAAAATCGCATCTGGTATTGAATCCGTTCGGTGGAAACGCGACTTGGTGTAATTGGTGACCAGTGGCGGCTCTACGGTTCGCGAGGCCCTTGGCAAAAAGAAGACGCGTCTTCGTTCAAGGGCGTTGTCCGTATCGGTATGTTTTCAATATAACAAGAAATTCGTCGTAATATTTTCTAGACAGATATTTCAAGAACGATAACGATATTAATAATTCTAAATTATTTAAGAGAAAGAATCAGAAATCTAATAACGAAGACAAAAAGAATTTTATTTAACCGAACGGTAAAATCTTAAAACATCGTTAGCGTGTTTAAAAGTGGGTACGGTATTTAGACGAAATGAAATTAGGATGCAGTTACGCAAGGCCTCGTGCATCACGTATGTCGCCTGTACGTAGGTCCGTTACTGGAGATCGACGGCCCTCTACCAATCATCATTGAAACTGACTCATGCAGTGTATTATTCCCTTTTAGCCGGCCGAGCAATTTCCTGTTACACGCGGCGCATCCCCGTAGCCGTCCGCACTCGAACGGCTTCCATGTTACTTCGATACTTGAAATTTAATACCTTTCGTCACCCGGTGTGGCTCAATACACTACGGATCTCCGACGTGAAATTACATTTTTAAATATCGGGTTTCACGGCGCTGTATCGTGTCAGCGAGAAACGTTAGGCCTCTTCTAATTGCGAGAAGAGCTCCATCGACTTTGCTTCCTACTTCGTATTGGCGTTACGTGTCTTATCTTCCGTCTCCCGTACTCTTTCCAAGTGGTATTTCAACGAAACCTACATTTCCTCCGGCGCTCCGTCGAGAACAACGGCTCGCGGTCTTTAATTTCTCTGCTCTATGACCCGTTTTTATTCGTTTCAGCGAGATACCTTCCGCTCGTCGTTCAACTTCTTTATTATCAGCCGACGACTCGAACACGGAACACGTTTAACGCGTTCGCTACATCACGTTTTCCTCTTTTCTTTTTACATTATACGCATCGAGTGTCGTTAAATTTGCTCGTAGGTTACGCAAAGCTATCGAGACAGACAGCGCTGATGTTTCGAGCTTTTCAACCTTTGCGGTTGAAAGCGAGCATCGTAGTTCGTCGGGTTATAATTTATCATAAAACGCGTGTCCTTGACGGTTATTAGAACAATTTGTTGACGCCGGGCACATAGTAAATTTTGTTTCGCGTTTTAGGTCGCGCCGTTTATGCAAACCCATTTCGCTGAAGAGGAAATCTTTGGTAGAAACGTTTATTAACGAACCGTGTTTGTTTATGCTATACGCGTTTACGATAAATGCAAATTTTATGCAAAGTTATCGTCTAAATTCAGAGCCGTTACAGGAACAATGCAACCCATCAAAAATACAAGAAAATTGTTTTCCTTAAACTATTCGAAATAACATATTTAGAATGAAAAGTTGACACTTTGCAGTACTTTCACGAGTCTGACTCGTGATGATATTTGAAGTCAAATTTGAAAATCACGAGTGTGACTCGTGATGATGTTTCAGGTCAAACTTGAAAATCACGAGTCTGACTCGTCATGAAAATTTCAGGTCAAACTTGCAAAACACGAGTCTGACTCGTGATGATATTGTAGGCCGCATTTAAAAATCACGAGTGTGACTCGTGATAATATTGTAGACCAAACTTGAAAATCACGAGTCTGATTCGTGATAAAAATCTCATGCCAGACTTGAAAATCACGAGTTTGACTCGCGATGAAAATTTCAGGTCAAACTTGCAAAACACGAGTCTGACTCGTTTTCCTCATCCACCTTTCCAAATTTCCTCAAGTTTCCCGAATATTTGTCCGCCATATTAACTCCCCTCAAAGCCACTATATTCCCAACCGTCAGCATCATCCTTTTAATTTTTCCCAAGCCTTCCTATTTAAAATTTACAATCATTCTTCGAGTTATAACTCCCAGCGCGATCCATAGAGGACGTTGAAACACCTGTCCTCGACCTATAAGATTAATCCGTGGACAACGGTGAAATTGGTAGATCGATAGAGAGAGGAGTCGTCCGTCAAACGAAAGATCAAAGGTTCGAATCCCGGTTAATCAATCCGGGGGATCCCCTAGTTTTTCAGAGCGGCGCGTACAATTTCCTCGGAACGTTCTTGTATCGTAACTCAACGACCAATCACCGTCCGGTGCACAACGAAGGAATTAACGAAGGAACATTTTTCACAGGTGTTCGTAGCGTCGAGGTGGTGGACGACGAGCGAGAGGATAGCAACGTTTCCGCGCACGTATAGACGCACACGTGCACGCGTCCCGGGGAAATGAATGGACACGGCAACCACGGTAGCATCCTATCTAGAAGGCATCGCACGGACTGATTCCAAACGTTAAATGTACCCTCAGGAATTCAGGTTTCGCCCGAGGCTCCCGCGAATCTGGGATGGCTTCGAGCAATGATGACATCGGATTAAGCCCGGCCAACAAGAAGCACCGACGTACCGCGTCGTTCGTAAAAGTAGATAGATTTTAAATCGAGTCTCTGTCCAGGGACGGGGAGGAGGCAACGCGTAACTCCGTTACGTCGAAAATAATCCGTGGCTTATCGAATCCCGATGCTATAATGGAAGTACACGAGGCGAGGCGGTAATAGTTTTCTCGACCTCTCTCCCTCGTCCGTCTCGGGAGGCAACGAACTAGAGAAAATCGGATGCCAACGGAAAGTCGGCGAACATCGACGTCTCACCGCGACTTTCGTTGAACCGTGAATCGTTCGGAAGTTTTCGTCGAAACTATCGCGAAAATGTAAGTACGCCCTGTGGCCAACACGGGGAGAGAGACACGCGTTACACACAGGAATTCGGAACGTTCCGGCCGGGGAATCCCAGGAGTAAACCAACGAAGTAAACCACGAAACCGTCCCCAAAGATCAGGCCAGTGATACAACCGAGTCGCGCGACCAAAGGGAAATGCAACAGATGCCGACGATAAGCTCGACCGGGCAGCAACAGGGATCCACGGGAAAGCAACGCCGGTGCCCCCCGTGCGCGCCTCTAGGAATGTAATATTCGTCTCGCGTTACGCTAGCCAAGGCCGAAGGACTCGCGCGCAGGCCAGCGCCCCGGGATCCCTATCCTCACAAGTGTCCTTACGTCGCTGCGCCATTAATCGTCCGCGGTTATGGAATGAACCGATGCTGGCCTGAGCTAAACGGCTGTCCTCCGTGGTCCAGGTTCTACCCTGCGTCGTCATGACCCCGACGATGCGTCTTCTCCTGTCGACGCTACTGCTGGCACTGTCCTGCACGACCGTTTGCTCCGCGAGCGGCGACGGCGGACCCAACTTTCCAATCTTCAACCTGGACAACACCCAGCTCGAGAAGAACTTGGCGGAGATATTCAACAAGGTGGCGCACAGCTCGGCTACCACGAAGCGCAGCGTACCCGCCTACGATGCTCAAGTGTCGGCCAGCACGACCCTGTCGACGGTACCCTCGTCTCTGACCACCACGACCACCGCCGCGACGACCAGCCCGTCGACGCCTCCCGCGAGGTATCCCGTACCCCCTCAGAGAAATCCCGTGCCCAGACCAACCGTGTCCCCAACTTTTAGAGAACTGCCCTCGTATGCTCCCCCTTCCCGCGCCCTCTTCACGCCGCCGTTGCCGCGAGAGTATCTCAATCCGTTCGCCAACAAGCCCACCCTCAGGGGAACCAACTCCGACGCTCACTCGGGCCTCAAGAGACCCGTGCCGCCGCCCAGCGGTACCCCAGCCCACGAACGGATACCCATCAGGCCTCCCGACCTTCAGGGCTCTTCCCAAGTACCAGAGAGGCACTCTCACTCTAGGAACAAGCCGCTGAACATACCCAGCAAGGAGCAGAACGCGGTCGAGTCCGGCGAACTCGACAGGCGAAACAACACCAACGAGTTCGTCCCAACGTTGCATTACCCGAGCATCTCGAGGATACTCTCCGGCAGCAACGGCCGCAAACAGGACATCCCGGAGATACTCCTGAAGCCTCTGCCTACAAAAACCCCGCCGCAGAATGCGCCCGTGGCCCCTACCACCGAGAAGATGACGACGATGTCGACCACCACGACGAGAGCCTCCAGCCAGCTGGACTCCTCCAAGTCCGTCACTCAGCCGACGATCTTCAATCTGCCCAACACGAGGCGGCACGACGACGACGGCTACCCAGGACTTCGCAACGAGAACGGCTACAAGACGGAGAACATCGAGATTGTCGACACAGAAAGGCTGCCGTATCCCCAGCCTCAACCCCCGGCGCCGCCGCCGAAGAAGAGGCCTAACGACGACGAGAATCGCGTGGTGCCGCAGATCGACACTCATTCCCTCGAGTCCACCTGGCGGATCGCTTGGTCCCTTCACGTCTACGTCGCGGCGATTATGTTCACCCTGATGGCTCTCTACTCGATATACAAGATCGTCCGTTTCAACGAAGCAACGAATCTGTTGACGCAGTCGTACTTCCTCGCGGTTCACTTGCTGCTCACGACCGTCTGCACGCTAAGATGCTTTCATCTCTTTTACGACGCTTACAATCTCGGCCACTCACTGCCGGAGCCCCTGTCGCGGGTGTTGATGTACCTGCCCGCTCCGCTACTCTCCACGGCGTTCGCCACCCTGGTGCTCTACCTCGCGCGATGCTCGGAGGCGCCAGCTCTGAACAACAGGTTTGATTGAATTGTTAAAATCCTTCCAACGGGCTAGATTGTGTATTATACAGTATAGTGAGAATAATTTCGAGCCACTTTTTAACCCTTTGCACTCGAGGCCTTAACATACTACTGCTATGAGTTTGTAAGCTATCGAGATTTTAAAACAAGGTCACCTTTACCTCGCCGACAATCAGTTTATCGATACGTTGAGCTTCGAAGAAATTCAACCTAAAAAACTTTGGATATTGTATAGATTTACTCTGCGACGTAGCTATTTGACAAATTCTAAAGATCCGTTGTTGTCGACAGGTTCCTCTCGCCAGCTGGGCTGGTAATGGCCTCGACGGTGCACGCGGTGCTCTGCGTCTCGTTGCACGTGTCCACGCACGTGCTGGGTTACCAGGACGTAGCGAAGATATTGCCGTTGATCTGCCAGTGCATCTACATCATCGTGTGCGTGACCCTGGGCCTGGGCTACATGTACGTGTACCGGGTGGTGCGCTCGCAGATCCACATCGCGAGCAACAAGGCGGCAGGAGCGAATCACATGGTCGGGGCAGATCCTACCACGGTGGCGTTGAGCACCGCCATCACCACCAGCATCGCCACCGCGTTGTTCTTCATCATGATGGGCTTCGTCCAGCTGTACGGGATCTTCGGTAACGTTCAGGAACGACCGCAGTCTTATCCCTGGCTTTGGTGGGGCTGGCAGTTCTCCGTTAGACTGCTGGAGTTGGCTGTGTGCGGTCTCCTCGCCTGGGTAGCCAGCCTGTCCCAGTACCCGTTGCGGGAAAAGCAGCTGCAACAGCACCCGGTGCACTCCGGCTTCGCTCTGTTTCCCTGCGGTAGCTCGACCTCCACCGAGAATATGGACGACGTGCTTTACCCCGCTATCTGCAGCACCAACCAGGCGATTCAGAATTACACGATGAGAACGGGGAAACAGGTTTACGACGATAGCTTCCCGCTGAACACGCTACCCGAGCATTTGAACATATCAGGTATCGGCCACCGCCTGGCCAGCGATCGAGCGTTACGACCTGAATCACCGCCAGCGCTCATACGCGGTTCGCGAGAGTTGCGTCCTCGCCTTTTGTTTCTTTTATTCGTATACGAGTCCTACAAACGTCTCGCGTGTAAGCTGCTTCGAGGGAGATATCTCGTTTCGACGGAAAAATCGCGCCTGCCTTTTCTCGTCCGCAGTATGAATTTTACAAAATTTTTATTTTAACAGATACCTTTCGCTTATTTTAACCTCTCAGCTCGGATGAAATTACGAATCGATCGTTCCGTTGACCTTTCCGTTGCGTTTCGACGCGAAATATCGATGCGAATCTCGTCAATTCTGTTAAATAATCTATGCGAACCGTTTTCTGATCTAAAAATGAATTTCACTCCGAAGAATATTTTTACGCGGCACGGATGCTTGGAAGGGCACCGATTTAAATAATTGCATGGTTGCGTGCTCCGAAGAATTTAAATACAGATTATTTTCATCGAGGTAGTTTAATAAGGATATTCGTGCTCGTGCAATTATATCGCGAAGCTAAACGATTGTTTTTTTAATGTTTTCTAAAACTGTGTTCTCAGCCGTGACCTTGAAGCGTATGAAATGATAAATTAGGTTGCATGGGGCAGTGTTACGTTCTAGATTCCGCGTCGTATGGATTAAGAGAACAAATTATAGCACGATTATTATTTCTTGGGGTCGATCTTATTTTAGTTCTTAAAGACATCGTTCCCCTTGGAAGACTTTAAAAATACTCGGGTGATTTTACCGTCACTTTTTAATAAGTATCGATTTTAGTTTAAATAGAAAATATATAACTTAGCGTCATTCGAATTTACACGAACTCGATTGAAACGATTATCCCAATAAACCATCACACGCGGAAACCCCTGTTCACGTGCCTTCGCGTTTCCCAATCGCGTCACACTCGCGTCAGAAAAGTCTAACCAGAGTCTCGATTTCTCCTTGTTACCTTTAAACGAAAGAATCCTTCGAGTACAGTATTTCACGTTTTCCCACGTCGTGAAAGCGTGCAACATTGTCCTTGGTATCCCCCTGTCTGGGCATCTCGCTGTGCGTAATTATTCCTCGGAGAAACTCCGAGTTGCGCGTTCGCCTAAACAAGATATAGCACCGTTGCGCGAACCGTGTATGAGAAGGCAACAAACAAACAAACAAAAAAAAAAGAAAGAAAGAAAAGAAAAGGAAAACCAATTCTTTTCTTCCTTCCAACATAAAGGTATGCTAAATATCAGTGTCGTTGTTGCAGGTACATTCGAGAGACATTCCATTCGCAAGTCAGGCACCATGGGCCATTTCCCACACGAAGGTCGCGGCTCGTTAAACCGGCACGGTAATGGGATACAAACTCTGAGGAACTCCGAAAGTCGCGGCAGACACACGCCTGTCCAGGGTCTGCACGAGCAAACACCGACAACCGGTTCAACGATGCTGGTCGCCGAGGACGGATTTGTCAGGTTCCGCAGTCTCGGCGCCGAGGACGACGAACTGTCGGATACGCCCAGCGTGGTCGGCACCCACGGCAGAGGAAGCTCGCTGACAGGCAGCGTGAGATTTAACGCTAGACACCCGACGCTGCAGCATCAACACCAGCATCAGCATCAGCTTCAACATCCCCATCAGCATCAGCTTCAGCATCAACACTCGCTTCAACATCCCCATCCGAGTCAGCACCAGGGCCACCATCAGTTGTACAACAACACGTAAAGTCTAGTTATACGGCCGCCAGATGATAGAAATTTGTTCCCCGTTGACTCGGTGAGTGTCGAGACGTCGAAATTTAAGTAGCGACTGCGGACCAGTTGGATCGTATAGTTGATCTAATCTTTCATCGGCGTACTGATCGCGAATTACCGTTCTGTTTCAGGTGCTCGTCACGATCGTCAACGAAATAATAGAATGTTCCGGGGCTGTCGCGACTACGGTCTAAACTTGAACTAATTTTATCTTATTCTATGTAAGATACGTCCTTGTGTATAGATACCTACTTGCCATTCGCATTCTCCTGCTTCGCATCCACGTCCGATCCGACGAACAATTAGCCGTATGGCATCGATATTTATTTGACGTTCTCGATTAAGCGACGAATTAAGAAGACGAAGAAGAGTGGAAAAAAAGTATACGGCGAACTCGTGTCAAGAGTTCTTCTACCTGTTACGTGGGTAGTTCAGGGTATCACGAATCTTGACCTTATATTAGGCACTTGGTACTTATTAAGGTTCATGTGATTAACGAAACGTTGTAATCTCGCGAAACCTATAGGGAGAAAAGCTTTCTTTCGTTTTTCCTTTCTTCGAGTAGCAAGGAGACTGGACAGTCGCGTCGTTCCGAAATCGAGTCATTTCCTTGGAAATTGATTTCAAGGTAGCGAATACAAATCCTGATTTTCCCTGTTGCGCAGTGTTTAAATGTATCTTAACTCTTTGTACTCCTAAGGCCAGCTGTAGTGCCCAGATACAATGGAACAAAGAACACGCAGGAGAATAAAAACGTTGACAAACGCATGTATACGTCCATAGTCCGCACCGATGGCTTTCTCTGGACGCATATATGCACGCAAAGAATCGATTCTCAGCGACGACTTTATTTTGAAGCAATTCGACTGGCTAATCCTCTTAAGAAACTCGGCTGTGGAACGTATCGGTACAACACGTGATCGTTGGGTGAGAATGGCACGGTACGAACGACTCGATAGCTTTATTTCATTACCATCGATACTTTCCTGATACGCGCGTTCTCGTGGCCAAGAAACTTCGCTCCTTAGAATAATTTAACCCTTTGCACTGTAATCGTTTCCTTAGTTTATCAATTATATTATTTATTCTAAGGGAAAATGTTTTCGTCGCGTCACGGTTAACCTCATAGTGCAAGGGGTTAATCTCCGCGCGTCCCCCTTTCATCATGCTCGTTGGGTTGTTCCAAGCAAACAGAAACAAATGGAAAAAGAGCACTGTGCAAATTCGAAGTGCTCGGCGGTGTAATTAATCACCTGTTCGACCGATACACGCGTCTCCTTTCTCGAGATCCCGCGCAAGGTTCGACAGAAGGAAGTATATTTTGTAACGAATAAAAAAAGACGAAAAAAAGTGGAAACTTATTCACGTGGTCCAAAACACACACGCGCACGCGCGCACATACATACGGACACGCATACGTATGTACACGCGTGCACACGTACACATACACACGTAAACGAGCGACTTGAAAAAATTATTGCGGTTCAACGAAAATACGTATCGAGCGAGTAGGATGTGTGATGATTCTCTGCCTCGTGCTGAACGGAAGGAAGAAAAAGACTAAAAACAGACTACGGGGCGTTGTACAAGTCGATAATAATTTATCACTCAGTCCAATTGTAAGATTTATTTAGCGGTTAAGGTTGGATTAAGAATTCCCTGTTGAATACAGGGTGTTCCGGCAACGGTGGTACAACCGTGCAATGAATTGGGCATGAACAAATACGTCGAAAGTGCCGATCAAAATCTTTTTATAAGAGGCACCGTTTTCAAGAAAATCGAGCTTGAAAGTGCATCATGATAACGCGTAATATCTTGAAGACGTGGCTTCATAGAAATGTATTTTATTTTTACACTTTCGACTCATCGTTTCACAAAGAATCATCCACTGCTCGGTTGTACTACCATTAGCCAGAATATTCTGTATATTAAGTTACGTCGGTGTAGCCAGCACGAGCTACCATCTTGTTCGCTTGTAGAGACAGATATCAGCGATTTCTGTTCAACGAATCTAACACGCCAAGCGATCAAGCGCGTAACGATGTTCCCTCTCCGCGTCGGAGACCACGAAGAATTGAACAACTTCGCACACAGGCCAGCATTAGTTTGTTTCCTAATTTGTTTTTAATTTACTCGCGTGCACCACTATTTCTGTACGCGTTTCCTTTTCCCGACCCGACCCCTGCACCCTCTTCCTACCCTTGAACCTGAAGGTACAAAATAGTACTTTCCACCTTCTTCTCAACTTCGTATATCGAATAAAATAGATTTAAGCGGTCAAGCGCAGTGTATATGTTTATATGGACATTGTAAATAAGGTATACGGGCTCGTCGTGAGTAGATATTATCGTTGGGATAGAATTCGTGCAGATTCTATCCGACACGCACCCCGGGATTCACACATACAAAATAAAACACGCTCATTCGCATCAGCGCAATACACGACTCGACGGAGATGGACGGAACTCTCGTCGAGGTAACAAATTTCAAATAACCGACTCGAATAACTCGTATAATGCAAGATAAACCGCTGTTCGTTCATCATTTGCTCGATAAAAATTACAATTTGGATTGTATAATCGTATTACGTTCTCACGTTGAACCCTTTATAGTAGCTTATCCGGATTAAGCGTTTAGTCGAATAGATATCGCTATTAGCTTTCATTCGTATCGTTTATTATTTGACCGAGATTACGTCCATCTCTGCACGACATACATACAGACACACAGTCGTACATCGTTCTCAGTTGTAAATGCAAGACTCGTTTTTAATTTATGTGAAGAAAAAAAGCTGTATTTATTATGTGAAACATTCCACAGCAAACGGCGATCGGTCCGATCGCAACCGATTCTTTTGTGGGATTTTACTGCAATTTTAGATTAACTAATAGCGCTAAAGAAAGAGGAACAACAAATGTAAATAAAAGCTTTTTTGCGAAACACTTTACATGTTTATCCTAATTTTTCATATGGCACCGATTTCGTGCAATGGCTGCCCATCCAGGACATGTAATAGTATATGTCACACTGTGTCATTCGAGTCCTGACGAAGCCGACTGCAATGCTGGCGAGACGCCTGCTTTCATTCATGAAGAACCAGGTTGTAAGAGCTTCAAACATCTTGATCGTAGACGTTGCACGAGATTTGTTTAATTTTCAGCGACGAGGACCACTCGAGAACTACCGTGTAAGAGGAGGAGCAATTCTTGCACCGTTTTCTCAGCCGAGTATTTCGCGTTATTATTACGTCCAAATCGAATCTGCGTTGCGCAGTACAAACAGTACTCTGCGAACATAAACTTAATTTTCTTAATTCCAGGAGAAATTAACTCCGCTGTCGTGACCTGATTATAAATCAAACGGTGGTACATCCAACGAAGCACGCCACGATCGCGAGCGTTTTTATTTACTTGGTACTTGTTTAATTCGTAATGTCAATTAGGAGAAACGGAAGAAAGGAAGATATTCGTTAGATGGTTGTCCTCCGTTGCAACGTAACAGAAGCAATCTTGTATAGAAGTCGCGCGTATGTCGAGAATAATGTAAATAAAAAATAATATTTAATAAAACTTATACGTTCAATCCTCTTTGTTTCGAGTACAATGGAGTTTCGCAGTACGTGTTTAGCAAAAATTCGCAGAATCGACTGAAACGAATTCGTTCGTGCCGAAATGATACAAGTTTTTACTGTTTGTAGTGATATCAGAGAGTAGAAAATGCAATTGAAGTAACGGCAAACGAAAGAAGAATAGCAAACAAGTATGGCGAATCTGATGAAAACATCTGGGAATCACTTCTGAAGGCGACAGTTTCATTTTCACCGCTAATCACGCTGACATCTCGTCATATTCGAGATCGATAACGTTGTAATTGTCGCTAAATTACATAAAATGTTCTTAAAAATTAAACATTACACATCCATGTGTGATTATTGCAAATTCATTGTTGCTCGCTCGATTCATGGACACAGCGACGCTATAACCATCTAGCGGCGAACAGCTCGAACTAATTTTTCAATGACATGTCTCTTTACATTTATTAAACCCCCGTAATATCTAATATTCCTCATGATTAACTTAAAATAAAATTAAATTAAAGCGGCGCACCCTCAGGGGTTGTACCTACATATGTTTAAATGTAGCTACAGTACGGGCTTAGCGATCCCGAGGTACCCGAGCTAGACGGGGGGCAAGTGGGCCCCAACTACATATATACAAACGAATGTAAGAGATACTGTAAACAGTATTAAAACTATGGAGCAACGAAAAGAATAATAGCGATGCATAATACTGTAACAAAGGTATAATTAAAAAGAAAATGTCAGTGTAATAACTATGGCTGTATAGTTGAAACACGAAATAAATACCGATACTAGTTCCAACTTCTGACGCCAGATGGCGAAAGCTTTTTAGTTAGTGGCGCCATCGGTGATAAAACGCCCAAGTTTGTAGTGAAACTAGTTCCAACTCCTGACGCTAGATGGCGCAATTGTAGTTAGTAGCGTCACCTAGAAACAACAGTGGGAACTATTTCGACTACAAACTTGGGCATTTTCCCACCGATGCCGCCACTGGTACTGTTTTGGAGCCTTGGCAAGTGCAGGGATCTGCACACGTATACCCAAGTCAATTTTAATATCACAATACCGAATTCATTATTATTATTAAATAAGTTATCCACGCGATTATGTAGGGCGTGCAAATCCAGGATGTGCACTCACCTTTTATGTATTTTTTTCTGTTTTTAACTATGTATAATTTAAAGAGATAGTTCAAGTAATTGTTATCCAGATTTATAGTCATTCAAATAATACAAAATTAGTATCACCTTCCACCTAAAAAATTTTGGACACCACCCTTTCCCGTCTTAATTAAAGACTTCCTGTACGATAATCACAAAATAATTGTTTAATTAAAAAACGCTATATCAAGTATTTTCAACGTGGAATTTTAACGATATATTGAGTATTATCCAAATTCTTAAATTCTCTAGAAAATCATCTATTCGAATATTCGTCAAAGTTCGTTAGATACTCGAACAGCATATTCGATGCAAATGCGCAGTTCCTACTTATATTTGAACTTGCATCTGAAAATACACTGGGTAATACGGATCGTGCCACGTAAGGGGGAAATCAGAAAATCCCACTTCCCCTATACCTTCGCAACATACTTCTGGTTGCCGCGTTTATGTCAGCTATTTACTACCCAATGCCTAGATTACACATATTAAAATTTATTCTCGAAACATAACGATACATGGTATTTCAACTTTAATTATGTATCATCGCTGTCTCATATACATCATCGTATCGACAATTCTTTTGTCCAAAAACAAACGATCAATTTACGTCAACATACGTTGCCCACTTTGGTTATTCCTATGTCTAAATTTAAGAATACTTAGAATAGGGTACATGAACAAAGAAACTTAAGATGCATCCAGGTGTATCCGTGCTAGGGTTAGGTCTAAGTTACGTTATTTATTTAAATAATTTGTATACAGAAGTTTATTAAATACTAAAGAAATACTACTCGATGATTTCATTAATTTAGAATTTGACTATGAAGGTGAAAGCTCCAACAAAATTGTTCCAAATAGGGTTCTGCAGCTTCTAAGCACGGCACTATTTCAGGTACTCTTCGGAGGATACATTGTCGGATCTTCGCGAACGTATGCATACATCTCCGTCACTTTTTATCAGTCTGCTAACACCATCTGGCGTGATAATTACCAACTAAAAGTGTGCGAGGCGGAATGGGATATGTTTAGCGCGGCTATGTCCCCTGAAACGAAGCAAATTACTCCGTTCGAGTACAACAATGTATATAATCAATATTTCGCGTATTTCTTAAATAATAATCCATCGATTGTACGAATAACCTATCATAAAGTAACTCATTCTCGAGCCGTCGCGATCATCACCCTTCGTGATTGGGCCTGCATAATTTACAACTCTACCAAATTAACAAGTTGACGTATTGTAAATGAACCTTAACGGCAGTTACTTCAAATAATTCACTTTCAAAATATGCACATTTAACTCCACGAGATCTCATTTCTTTCATCGATAAATGTATTTAATTTCGTTGCCATTTTCATTCGCGAACGCTACAGCATCTTATCATCTCCGACTATCTGCAAAATAAGAAATCGAATCGTACGACCACTAGCTCTTTCGATAAACGAACCAATGAACTTTAACAAATATTTTTGAAACGACAAAAATATAATTCCCACAGAACACGAGCCGTAATAAGGCTAGCGATTTTTAAAATTCAAGCAGCGATGTGAAAGGTTTCGGTAGTTCCTGAATCACCGGAAACGTGCTTTGGTTCGTTTGCCGCCAAAGCTAGCTGTGTGCAGCGATGAAATTGTTTATCCTTTGATTTGGGATCCCTGGTCGCTTATCGGATCGATTTAGAAACTGGATTTGAAAAGTACGATACGTGGAACGATTCTTCCAAGTTGCGATTCGCGTGTTTCGGTGAAATTTATCATTTAACGAAGTGAACGATGGCCAAAGTTCAGCTGGCAAACGTAGCCGTACTAGACAATCCCTCACCGTTTCTAAATCCGTTTCAGTTCGAAGTCACTTTCGAGTGTATCGAAGAACTAAAAGAAGGTAATTTCCTTAATCCATAATATCGCCGAATACAACCGAATATTTCTGTTAACATTATCCAAGCGTGAGCCATTTGCAAATCTTCTTAACGACTTGCTAGGTTAGTTTTAACGTTGTAGTAGTTTCCCAAGGACGAATCTGTTTTTTTTTTAACAATCCCATTGTTAAGACGAGTCTTGATACGAACACGTTCAAATCATTCTTTTTACTGAATCGGTATTTTTAATTGTTGCGTCACCGAGACAATGCTATTGCAGATTTAGAATGGAAGATGATCTACGTCGGCAGTGCCGAATCCGAAGATTTCGACCAAGTTTTAGATACAATTTACGTTGGTCCAATCCCTGAAGGAAGACACATGTTTATATTTCAGGTAGATACAATGTATACCTAAATAACAAATTTATACAAAGTAAAATAAACCACAAAAATATTATCAGTAATTTCAATTAAAATCCAAGAGCTTGCCTCAAAGCTTTTTACAATGAATTATTTAATTTTAGGCTGACCCTCCAGACGTTAGTAGAATACCAGTCAATGATGCTTTAGGAGTTACAGTTGTCCTGTTAACTTGTTCGTACAGAGGGCACGAATTTGTGCGCGTCGGATACTTTATAAATAATGAATATACAGATGCAGAGCTCAGAGAAAATCCACCACCTCAACCGCAATTTGACAAAGTGCAAAGAAATATCTTAGGGGACAAACCACGTGTTACTAGATTCAAAATAAATTGGGATGACGGTGCAAGTTCAACAACAAACAATGTCCCGGATGGCATGGATGCACAGTCCTTGGAAGAAACATCGCAGGACGCACCTACATCCACATTGGGTTTTACAGAGAGTACACACAATAGTATGGAAGTGATGTGAATAACAGTATAACGAGAGTAATAAGCGAGCTAGTGCAGACCATAATTGGAAGAACGAAGTAGTACCTGGAAACAAAATTGACAAGGATGCATATAATTGGATAACACGAAGGAGAAATGTTGAAAAAAAAAAATAATAGCCTTTTGTACAGTATATGTTAATAGATTTCCTTTAAAATGGATCCATGAGTTGCAAATTAGCGACATGTTGGTCGATGTAACAGTTTAAAATTTGTATGCGAATGAAGTTGTTTATTACTATGTGTGTATGCATAATTACTAGCGATGGAAAACGACCATGAATAATTTATTATGCATCATTACAAAAGTAATTCGTCTGAATGCAAAGGTGTGAATATCCTGAGACAAATAAATTCTAAGCTAAATTAAACGGATCGTCGGTTGAGAAATTTATAACGGCAAATTAGTATGTGCTCTAGATTAAAGATTTTTGATTCCAGGTTATGATTAAAGGAAAAGAAACATTTTCAGAGTTATCTCTTAATAGTTGTAATTGTATTACAATGTTCTAGGAACGTTTGGAGTTTTGTGTTTAATATCTTAAGTATTATAGTATGGCTTATGATTGTATCGTAAATTATTAGTCTTAAGGATGTTTCCATTTATCCTTGTATGTACATATATACTAAAACAAGAAATACACATTATGTTTTTTACTTCATTAAATTTTGCCTCTGGACATCTTTACCTTTCACAATTCTGTAAATATACAATAAAACATGAGTATTAGTATGTGTTGTGTAAAGCACGATATTTTACAATATCAGATTTTGTCAGTCCCATCAAACGAACTTTTCTAAACATATATTGATCGACGTATTCTTAATTATAAATAATATCCTTATCTTCGGTTGATACGATATTCGAAGGTAATACATATTTATCATAATTAGAC
The DNA here is from genome assembly GCF_026225885.1 of Hylaeus anthracinus. Lineage (NCBI taxonomy): Eukaryota > Metazoa > Arthropoda > Insecta > Hymenoptera > Colletidae > Hylaeus > Hylaeus anthracinus. The sequence continues at coordinate 14,558,673 of NW_026535289.1, forward strand.
TTGGAATGTTTATACATTTATAGCATGTCGGAATACGGGAAAATGTACGAGGATAATACACGACCCCAAAAAATATATAAAATAATGTACATGCTGCACTGTTCAGAAGATAAGACATAAATTTCTTTAAATTTCAAATTATTATTTGTATCTGTGAAAACATGAATTCGTATAATACGTGCCCAGTTTAGTCATAACGATAACGCGGATATACGTCGTTTCGCAAATGTTGAAGTTAAATTTAATTCCAATTCGAACATGGAGCCCCATATCGATTTTTTACAGATATTCTCCGTCCCGCCAAGATTTCAAGCTTTGTGCGTTAACCCTTCCCCCAGTTCCAGACTACTTCAGCGCAAGTTGTTCCATTGTTTGGGAGAAACGAAGGCCCGCAATAATACGAGTACACCACTGCCGCCACCCCCACCACCTAACCTGTCGCGAGCAAGTCTGAGCATGTTTAGTGGATTCAGTCGGTCTCGGCCATTAGCAACAGCGTTAGAACGCAGGTGGATTCCGAAGGAAGCAAGTGTCTTCACGTGCGAATGAACGTGTCAGAAGACGTATCAACATTACGCGTATGCGATCACAACCATAATCACACTTGGCACCCAGTTTTCTACATTTACAACACGACTCTCAATGGTAAGTACACAAAATTTTGCAATACATAACAAAAAACTTCAGTTTTCGCTTCGCGCTTGACAATTACTCAGTTACGAGACGTCAAAGAATTTCGTTCAAATCGTAAACGTGAATTTTCGTTTAAATAGAACAACGGTAACTTTCTTCTCTCAAAGAAATTCGCTAGCGAAATAGCATCGAACTTGAGAGATTCGCGGGGCCGTGAGTGCGATTACATACTGACATGTGTATAGTACCAACAACGTGTACTTGAATTTTAACATACATTCGACACGATCGAGATATTTTATATTTCATTCTATTCGTATTACTGTTGTACCATCTTTCGATTAATTTCATCTTTTCTCTCACGTTTTCTTTCAATTTCGCGAAAAACTTTTCTGTAATCTCCTCCAGTGATTTCATCACCTTTTATAGAAATCTGTTTCGAAAGAGTTCGCCAAAAAGTTAACGCGATAAATTTGGTTCAAATATTTGTTCGATGGAATTCGTGAAAGCAACGACCTGCCGCCGTGGGTATGAGTCATCACGTGTGTGCTGTTCTTTTTTCTTTTTTTTTTTTTTAATTTTTCTCGGATTAATAGTTGCACGCGAAAAAATAACGGGATAACGTAACGTGTTGGGATAATGCAACGCGCAGTATTTGGTCCAAATCGCACCAAGGTCTTGCTGTTAGAACCGGAATACGTGCTCCGCAATTCTCGGTACCGCATCGAGAGCGTAGCGATGACTCGACGGCCACCGATTTTTTTCTTTTTCGCCCGGGAATCTCCGCAGCCATCATAGGAACGAGATATAAAGGAACAGGGCCAATTGTCACATCGTCTTTCCAAATGTCTACTTACCTTCCATTTCTATCGCCTAACATTTATTTTCTTCATAAAATATTGTAAATTTCAGCGAAGCGAATAATAAATAAATCTGACGGTATCGCGTGACAGATAAGAGTGCGCGTGTTTCTATTGTCTCGTGCACGGTATATTTTGACCACAAATTTTTATCTATAATACTAACGAAAGGTCCGGGTACATATTGATAAATATTGCTTTGTAAATAGACTGCGGATTTTTGTGCATTTATAGGAAATTCATATGTGCAAGAATATAAAAAAGAAAATATTGAAAGTGAAGTGTATATTGCAATATTTACGGAGAGAAATTAATTCATGTTTATAGTTATAAACGAAATATGACCGCTGGACAAATCGACATTGGGCGACCGATAAAAAGAGTTCACGTGTATTGTTGTTCTGTTTACGTCTAATTTTAACGCGTTCGGGTCGCTATCGGTAAATATCATTACACGCAGAAATTAGTTTATTCTTTTTGTATCGAGCTCGTAGCTTTCGATATTTACCGACTACGAAGACTTTATTATTATTGTTAATTGTTTCGATATCGAGAGAGATATATCTAAGTAAACAATAAAAGAATATTCCGTTGCAAATTGTATGCATTTCGGAAAATGATAAGCGCTTTTGAATACATCGATATTAATCGATTGCGCAGTTCGCAAGCTCTTGTTTATCGCGGTTGAAGTAGGTGGTTAGCGAGCCCGTTTTCGTCAGATTAGAATCAGCATCTTCTAAGCGGCAGGGTGAACGTTCGTATTTTAAAATGGCGGCCGTCTATCTCGAACAAAATGACTGCCGCGCTCTGGGTTAAATTTGCAGAATCACCCTTTTGTAATTTCGCTATCTAAGCGAAATACTTCACCGAAATTATTATTTATGGATACTTTCGATAAAAATTAGTTTCATATAAACTAAATTAGTTTCATTTTTCGATGTATAAATTAGTTTCATATAAACTCGCTTTTCGATGTATTTACGATTGTTAAATTGTTGAAAAAGTACGGAAACGAAATTTTGTTTAAAATTTGGGAACAGTTTTACATCTAATACGTCTGCTTTATGTACAGAACAAAATTATTATTAGTCTTTGAGATTCAAATCAAAACTGCTCTGCATCCAGAGGTGGGTAATATTTGTAGAAAAAATATTTTAAATACTATTTTAAATAATAGATCCTTCAGAATTCAAATAAAATAGCATTTCAAATGCATGATCCGAAATAAAATATTTATTTACTGTTTATTATTTAAAATACGCATTTTACCGAGCTCTGTCTGCGTCCCACTGTTTTACCGTTCGAGTAAACCCCGATGTAGTCGGACGACGTGCCTTTTTTTAAAATCCTAAATCTTATTGAAAATGGTTCATTTTCATAATTTAGCAATTCCATTACTCCGCGCTACACGCTATGCTAATAAAATAACAAGTTCCGACCATAGATAAATTAAATCATGTTTAGTATATTCGTTCGAAAATATATTCGAAGTGGAAAATAATTATTTTTGCAGACTATGACAGAGGAAGAACAATATTGTCATGACGACAATGACTGTTCCTCGGAACAGTATTGTTACGATATATCTGGACGATGCGTTGAGTATACCCAATGCAGCAGGTATAACAGACGAGAAAACGAAAAACGATCCCGTCATCCTTCTCAATGCGGAGAATGTTTACCTGGGTAATTATATTATTTATAATTACATTGTAAATACATTTTGTAAACACATTTTATCATCGATCTATTGTTGTAGTTACGCCGCAGAAGAACTGGGTACAGGAGAAATGGCATTGCTATGCAGAAAAACAGGCCTCCACAAAACTGAGTCTGGTAAGAAAACTAAATCAATTGCACTTATAGTATTGCACTTATCTGTATATTTATTATCCATTTTGTTTTATCCAGAACCTGCCAATGTAAGCAACGATGTGACCATCTATACACTGGTGGGAGTGTCCTTCCTCTGTTTAGTTCTGCTCGTTACATTTCTCTTAAGAAGACGTATGTACAAATATTACACATTTATCCAAGATTATATAAATTTATAATTCAATGTATAACATAGATAAAATATGTACATTTCAGGATATTCAAAGCGTCGAGACATTCGCACAGAAGAATGCAGCGATCTATGCGTGGTGAAACCAACTGCCCCGCCAATGGAAAGCAGTGAGTATTAACAATTATTTTTGTAAATGTTACTCACTCTTAAGACACGCAATTCACAGAACTTAATGCGGCACTTCTATTTTCAAAAATGCACAAAACTTAGCGATCGCATTTGTCGTTACATTAAAGCTTAGTATCTTTTCGAAGGCGTATTTCTTTTTGAAATGCTGTATTTAATGGGTTGTTTTTCATCCAACGAATACAAGCACCGTAGCTTGCTTCTCTGACTTGATTGCTCACTTTTTAACATCTTCTTGTATACGGTAAAGCCCCGATTTAACTATCCTTTTATGTCCTATGTTGCTACACCCTCAAGTATAACGATTGGTTAATCACAAAAAAAAAAAGGGATAACATCAGACAATCGTGTTTAATAGATGCCCCTTCCTTTCCACTATCTATTCCGCTAAATCGAGGTTTTACTATAAAATTACTAACCGTGAATGAAAACGGTTAATTTGTTTTACGAAGACGATGATTATTTCGTTACAGTATACTATACCTACCTACTTGAACGTTGAATTAACTGTGAGCTGTTCAGCACGCGGTAATAATTTGTATCGAACTATGTATATTACATTGACAGCGCTAACTAAATGCTTGACATGTTTCTTTATATATCGATAAATTTTACAGAGCCATTCATAAGCTGCGGAGAGGGAATAGTAATTAATAATAATAAACATCTAAAAGACAAGAACAGACTAGTGTGTGCTGGTGCTTTTAAAGCTCCGAGCTGGGTTCGTCCCAATCCAAATTGCGAAAGCAACTCGCATTCTGGTGACGTAAGCGCAATGGACCAAATGCACACCAGCGTAGAATTACCACCAGCTGATGATAACGCCAATATGTGGGTTCCTCGGTAAGTAAATGTTTAATACATCGATTCATTTGATACATTTGTGTTAATATCGGGTAAATATTTTCATGCTGATTATATAATTTTGTTTTTGCAGGCAATTACCACTCACAATAGTAAATGGCAACATAGCGCAATTGGAACAAGTGAATAATAATGTTGATACAATTCGGAGAAACAACCCTTCCTCATCGAACGCAGGCGAAGAAGGCACCAGTAATAGTAGCAATGATTCGGCATCCGAATCAAATAATGGTAGAGATGGTAGAGAACATAACCAGGGCTCAAATATTTTGATCACTCAAACGATGTCGATGAACGTGAACGTTCTCAATTGCGATTATTGATATCGAAGGATAAAAATGTCATAATTTAAAGTTAAATCACGCAAGTGCCTAATTCGAAGGAAGATTCACCGAGCTTATGTGGTAAAAAATTTTGACATATCGAATACCATAGTATTTAAAGACAGTAGAAAGGAAAAAACATAACATGTAGGTTGTCAGCTTAAAAAGATCTAGTCAACAAATATTATTAAGAGAATTGACCACTGAAAGTTTTATGTACTAACTTCCTTACAATGTATAATAATTTCTTCCTATTTAACTTTGTTCATTTCTACTTTTTTTTTTGCAGTTTCAATGTTAACGATGTGCCATTTTTTAAAAGACAATATTAAAATTCGTGATTTGACGAAAAGACATAACTTGAAGCAGGAACACACGCATTATTACGACATTAATTATAACATGACGTTAATGTATGGTTAAAGGAGTTCCATATATTTTAAGTATAAAATAATATCGTTATTATTAGGATGCTTTTTAAGAATTATTGCGACAGTTGATAATTTTGAGATCACAAATATGAAGTGCTCAATAGTTTGCAACAACGAAATATTTGCGAACTTTAGGCGGAAATGTGATACGTATATAAATAAATTTTTGTTAGTTCTCAAATATTTATAATATCATAGATTATACAATGTCACAATATTCGAGTATTGCAAGATAAGATAGATAACTGTATTATCTATTTTACTTTCAATACATTTGTTTATTATTGTTCGATACATTTAAACAGTGCATTATGTACATCTAGAATTAGCAAATGTTACTCATTATTTATTTATAAGGTTTTACACAACTACGTATATTATGTCAACATATCTTCATCAATCTATAGCATTGTAATCCATTATGTTTCATATTTATACATCACTACATTTTACAAACTCTTATGTATATCGCAAATGAATATCACTTTTATACGGTCTATCTCTTACAATACTGCCATAAATACCATATAATATGAATCCTATAATAAAGAAAATATACTTTGCTGAAAGAATTTGTGTTTATCCCTACTATTTTTGCCTACGCGCTGGCAACTCAACCGACCAGCATGTGTTGCCGCATAGTAGGGGCATCCCAGCTCTTCGAATATCATGTTCCTATAATATTAGAAGTAAAATTCGAGCCAAATTTGATTAGCGCCACCTCCTCGTTCATCATGATCTCCTGATACAAGAGGTAAGTATTGAGCAGAAAATAAAAATTATGATACCTACTCGTTCATTACATTCTCCTGATACTAAAATGTAAAATTTCCTCAGAATTTCGATACGTACCATGTATTTCTCGTGCCATCTCTTCGGCATTTCATTAATAGGAGACATTCTAGAAATTGAAGAGAATTAAAGGGAACTGTCTGGAGCCCTTAGGAGTTGTTAAGAGATATTAGGGGGTTTGGGAGGTGTTAGCGGGTGTTTGGAGACGATAGAGAGTGTTTGAAGGTGTTAGAGGGTGGTAGGAGTTGTTAGTGTGTATTAGAAGCTGTCAGGAAATGTCAGGAAGTGTAAAGGAGATGTTAGATATAAGGGAAATGTAAAATGCTGAAATTATAATAATTGATTTTCAAACATATTTTCAATTATAGTCCATTTTAAACTTTCCGCTGTAAATGGGCAACGTAAGATGGCTGATATTCCTATGTCCGTGATTTTGCCATTTCCCTAAATAATTCATCTTGATTTTAATTGCTTGCTATTGGTAGCATTGCATAGTGACAATTTGAAAAACGTGTCAACTGTCAGGATTGCCTTTGTAGAGTTGTTTTCGTGAATTACGTTACAAATATCTACCGGAACAATGGATGATATAATGGCTTTAAAAACTAAGCACATGAAAATTACAGATTCCCAGATGAAAAAGTTATTACAAGAAAAAATTAAGTTAATGGATCATGTTAAAACCAAACATGATGAACATTCTAACGGTAATTGTATTGTTATTTGTTTTTATACTTTTCTTACAGAACCGAAGGTGTTATTAATTTCTTTTTTTTTTAGAAGATGAAACGAGACTCGAAGAACTAATGTCAGAAGTATCCTCTATGAGAAAAACACTTGAATTTGAAAAGCAAACATTGGAGTACAAGCATCTCGATTTGTCTAAACATTTAGAGTACAAAGTAATTGTTTCTACGAGTTCAACATAATTTAATGTTTCCACTGTAGACATAAGAACAAATAAAATTAAATTTTTTTACAGAAAGATTTAGAAGCAGAAAAGAACAAATTTTTACAAGAAAATCAATCGTTAGAATTACAAAGAAATAAGCTTAAAGTCTGCAAACAAAATTCAAAGGATCAAGATCTGTTGGATAATGGAAGGTTTGTACCGTATTATGAATCATTAACACATTTGTATTATGTTTATGCACTATATCAATTTTCTAACATTTTACTATTATATACTATAGAAGAAAGTATATGCTATATAAAGAATTGACTAGAATACGATGGGATTACGAAGATCTTAAAGAGAATGTAAAGGGATGTATCCTTTCAGTCAATTATATACTTTCATAAACATTTCTTACTATGTGTAAAAATATATCCTTAATTATAATAATAGATGTGTCAAATAAAAGAGATTACATTCATCATTTTTCTTACAAAAATGAGATTACTAAGGAATTGACTGACCTTTTGTGGAAAGAAATATATAAATCTACTATTTCTAAAGAAAATCAAGATCCATGTAATAAAGACTGTATAATAGAAAATAAATAACAAATGTATGTTTTATATCTGTACACAACTTTACAAATACATCAAGTATACACAATTTCTTGGTTATATTTTTACAGCATTGTACCATATTTAATGTATAATTATAAGTTTCAAATATTTATAAATTCGTGTACCAATTTCTCTGTTTATTATTCTTATCACCTTATTCTTATCCTTAAAAATTTCAGATTTATGCTTCCTCCCCAATTATATTTTTAGTCTTCCTATAAATGATGTAACAAGTACCCAAACACAATTTCCAATAATTCGAAAGAGCAAAGTATCGAGAAGAAACTTCACTCTTTAATCATACAAAAATATTAAATCTGAAATCTTAAAGAAATAATTCAAATAACACCCCGATCATTGATATTGCAAATTTTCGAATTTGCGCGCCTTTAGTTCCTAGCGTACTTTCTGTAAAAATGTCGCTTTATGCAACGACAGGTACGTCTGCTCGGAGTTCTTAACCTCTATTATTAGTCGTGTGTTACACGAATAAGTGTATTCGAACATCTACTTTTGGTTACTGAAATTATCACGATATATTGACAACTGGTAACCAATTAATGGAAACATATTAAGCTTAAGCAACTGTGTACATATTTGGAAGAGAGAAATACGATCGTCAATTCGAAAAGAATATGTCAACGTTACTTCGACTCGTTCGTTCTCAAAGAAATACAAGCAGACTGGTCTGTTTAGCAGCGAAAAATGTAAAGATATCCGATGTCGCGTGTCGAGGCGTGTCATCGACACCTAAGAAAGACGAAACTGCCTCAATGGAACCGTACAAGGTGAAAAAGACGTGGGCTAGCTACGGATTCGATCATGAAAACGAGTACTTGGATCGACATTATATGCACCTGTCTTTTTTCACATGTATCAGTTGCCTTTTTGTAATCGGTTCATTCATAGTTGCTTATCTACCAGACCCAAACTTGAAAGATTGGGCGCGCAGAGAAGGATATCTGCAGCTTCGATATAGAGAAGAGAATGGCTTGCCCTTAATTGATAAAAATGTCGTGGATCCGTCAAAGTTCGTTCTCCCAACTGACGAGGAACTAGGAACGTTCGAGATAATTATATAAATGCCATAGAAATAACATATACATAGACAGAAATGAAGAAATAGCATTCTTATATCTATTGTAAGAAGGTTATTGTTCCGTACATATTTATGATATAATACTTAAATTTGTAATGATATGTACAATATGCAATAAAAAATTTTCATTACAAGCATCTTGTTTCTGAGTTTTAAAAACATTTGCATGGGGTATAATTTAAGGAAGGAATTACATTTGTGATCTTATATACATTAGCAAATAGTTAGTTTTTCATAGTAATTAAACTTAATGAATCTCAAGATTTATTCATATTTGCCATTTAAATAGTACACAAATGTTTTAGTTTGTCATTCGGTTAAAAACTAGAACTTGTAATCTTATGTAATAAAGATAAATTGTATAACAATTAATATTTCTTAAATTACCTATGTTATAATTGAGAACATAAAAATTATATAATTACAAACATGCACAACAAAAAGTGTAAGCGGAATAATTCACGTGTAAAGATTTAATACTTTTTTTTCCTCTTAAATGCTTTAATTCAATTCTAGTTTAACCGTTTACTTTACCTATATACAGAATTACATAACTCTTTTTCTCCCATACTTGAGGATTTGTGTACACCGCGTTCAGATTAGTAATAAAATACAAACGCACAAAGTAGAATGACACGATATAGTTGCAATATATGCATATGCGCCTTTATTTTACCTTCGTTCTTCAATATGTATATTGTTATAAAACAAAAGGACATCCTCGTTTGAAATATAACGATCGTTACTGAGTCGACGTTACTGTAGGCGTAGGGATGGTACTGACGCCGGTCATTTGATTTTGTTGAAGAACAGGTGTATAGAAGGATGTATTCTGCGGTAAACTCGCGCTAACGGTAATAGGTGGCATGCCGGGCAACGAGATTGGCGTTGTTACAACGTGAGATTGAGGCACGTTGAATTGCACTCCAGGTGACATTGGAACCATTACAGACGTGAAATCTTTCTGTGATCCAACAACACCAGTTGCTTCGTTTGAAAATGTATTTGTGCTGAACGTTGGTAAAGGTGGAGTAGTTGGCATCCCGGGTATATCCGGCATTACGTTTTGATGAGATGAAACATTGTTACCTAAATAAAAATAAAATATTACAAATAACTTTCACTTTCATAATCTAACTCTAAAATTTATTTATAAACACTTACCACTTGTAATATTGGTAGTACCTAGATTTGGTACAACTTGAGGTACAGGATTAGTAGTTGTAGATCCTCCAACAGTAGCAGGATTTAATTGTGGAGCGGTATATGTTTGTATGCTTGGTGTATACACAGTTTGGATTGTGGTGGTTTCAAGTTCAGATTTTGTAGTAGTTTCTTGGGACGAAATGTAATTTGGTGGAATGGAAAATCCTGGTGGTATACTCGTAACCATGTTACTTCCTCCTGTATGAGTGGTACTTGTTGTTACCTGACTCGACACAGTGGGCTTGGCATTGCTCTAAATAAAAATAAAATTATCAAGTAAAATATTTTGTATTTAATATAATATGAAATTAGAAGAAACTGTTATGTACCATGTACGAATTATTGGACTTATGCTGTTGCACGTTTCTAATAGGTATTCTATGAAGGTATCCGTATCCAATTCCACAACCCAAGCTACAAATACATTGAATTAACAAAACATTTAAATACAACGTTAACTATAACAACAACTAGTACAAATACCTTCCTTCGCCACCCCAGGTATGATTAGGTATAATGGTAACTTCTCTACAAGAATCGTCTTCTGTATTATATACATATAAGTTTAGAGATCGAGATTCGTGCGCCTCTATTAAAGTAAATAAATCCTCTGACTCGTGTAGAACTGAATCGGCACTGATAATATAGTCTGTGAATGGTCGCAGCCCTGCCAATTCAGCAGGAGATGATGGATGTACTTCCTACACAATACATGCATGCTATTGATACAAATGTTATTTACTTTTGTCATTTTTTAATTGTGGTCCACAAAAGATTATTATATAATCATCCTTTGTTTCTGTATATATACTCACAAGAACATGCCAAACATTTTCATTGGAACCTTCGAAAGAACAAAACCTTATGCTAACTCCAAGAAGACCCTGTCCACCCCATGTGAGACTAGGTACTATAACAGTTTGCCTGACAGATTGTGTTTTACTACTATACACTGTAATTGATAATTTTTGGTCCACGCTGCTTTTGAGTAATTCTTTTAACATGTCATTATCTTGATTCTGAAAAAAATTAATTCAGATTAAAACATGAAATACCAAACCATTGTGTATGTATTTAAAATTTATATGTCTTCTTTAATAATCTATAAATGTAAAATATTCGTTAAAAACAAAAACAATGGGAACATACCAGACGTGTATTTCCAATAGCCACAATGTAGTCAAAGAATGGTTCCAGGCCAGCTTTTTGTCCAGGGGAACCATCCTGAACCTGTTTCAAATGTGAAGACCAAAATACATTCCAATTTACTACACGTATAATAGAAGAACGATTACAGTGATTTAAGAATATATCAACATCCGAATTGTAATCCAATATTTAATATTGAGTATGTAATACTTTTGGTGAAATTTAGTAATTTATATATGCTAACATAGTTTGCTATTTCCAGTTACATAAAAATTTGCTTGTTAAAAAGGATAATGTGAAGTTGCAAAACGGATTAAAGTATTCTGACAAATTCACTTACCCTTAGTACATGGTAACCTTCTGTCCCACCTCCTGGTATTTCAATACTCTGGGAAGATCCCATTTCTGATCAGCAAATCTTTTAAGTCACTTGGTCTACAGTAATAAAGACCATTAAAACAATTGTTGCTTAGAAATTAAGAATCAAAATGGAAAAATATGTATCGCGAGAATATCGTACAAACTCGTTGGTGACGTTGCTGATCATATGCAATCTGTGGTTCAAGTATGCTCAGGATTAATTCAGTGTTACCAATGTGAATGCTCCTTTTTCAAATGAGTATACTTTACAAGTATCGATTCTAATTTCGAAATTGATTTGTAATATCGATTGGAATTGTATTTTTACGTGGTTGATATATCTATTACGAAATCGGTTAATAATATTAAAATTGGGTGTAGTATTTTTTAAATAAATAGTGATACGAAAAAAAATACAAGTCAACGAGTGGTCAGTAGTAGTAAAAATACTGAAAAAGGGATTCGTAATTAATAAACTTGTAACATTTAGAATTGTTTGCATAGTTTTATCAACATTATTTTGTAACTATAATACTGACTTGGCACTAGCGGCGCCATCGGTGGGAAAATGCCCAAGTTTGTAACAAAAATAGTTCCCACCGTTTCTACTAGATGACGCCACCGATTTCTTTAATAACAATTTTTTTTTTTTTCAGCAATCCATCATTAATACGTTTCTTGGCTTCATATCTCTGCAACATATTAGTTTAGATTTCAAATTTATTATTTGTATGAATTGTTATTTAATTCAGCAATAATTATAGACCCCTTTTGTTCGTGGCGCCATCTAGCGACAACATGGTGTACTATTTTAGCTACAAACTTGGACGTTTTCCCACCGATGGCGCCAGTGGTGCCATTTTTTATATATATATATATATAAATATATGCAAAATTAAATTGTTTTGTAATCGATAGAAATTATTCCTTTTAACATCCATTTAATAAATAATAAATGAATTAACCACTTATTGTTGTGTTATAAAGCCAAGAATCGTACCAATTATGGATTGTATATATAGTATAGTTGTCCCATCATTTGCGCAAGCGTCTCACATTTAAATAACGTTTGTAAACAACTGTCTCGCATTGTTTAACTACTCGAACAGTTTCTACTGTCAATATAAAGTACAAAAAGGAAAGATGGATTCAGATATAGAACAAATTCATAACATTGTGCTCGATGCTCGTCTTCCATCAAGTACAAATCATTTGAAAAACCCGACGGAGCAGTTCGTAGTAAATTTAATAACAACATTTCTTCGAAGATTTCATATCGACGTCGGAGCAATTGATAAAGTGAGTGATATTATCATAACATTATTCATTACAATCGTTTCTTATTGCCTAAGTATAGTTTTACTGTTTTATATAAATTCAAATCGTAGCCAACAATAGAACAATACGATATAATGTCGTACAGCGAAGACACAGAAATAATTGGGATCATAAATTTGCAAGTTGCTATGATACAGTTATGTGAACGAATATATATAAAAGAGTTATGTATTACGGATATCATTAGTCCAGGTATACATTTTATTTACATTTGATACATTTAAAATTGAAAACGAAATTGTCCCAATTAAAATATGATTATAACGACTAGGTTCAAAAAGGGTACGCAAACAAGCTAAATTTCTTGCAAATTTTATACTATATGCGACTACCAAAGAGTCAGACATAAAGGACAAAATTAGTAAAATTAAAAATAAGGTGAAAACGTTACAGGACATAATAGATAGAAAGAATGAAGCAATAGAAATGATAAACAACAAGGCATTGCATACAGCAAAGCAGTTGTCATTGAAGAATCAAGTAATGTTTTTTTAATAAATTAATTTATATCCAAGCTAACTTATATCTATGATCATTGATATTTTATGTTCTCTTAGTATATCGCAGACATTCAAAAACTACAGGCCAGACTTGAGAATAACAACAAAATACATGCCGAAGTATTGGCAAAAATGTCTTTGGAAGAAGAGAGAAAGCAACCATTAATAGAACTTAATGGATCTTATAAAGTAGAAGTTTTGAAAGTAAGCTAAAAATTTAAAAACAGAATTTAAATAACAAGTGTCTAATCACGTATAAACTTGATACAAATAGCAGTGTATCCAATGTAATTACAGTTGAGCAAAATTGTAGTGGAATTACAATCAGAAATTGTGAAGTCTCCTGAGAAATATAAAATGCGTTTAAAGGAGTTGGAAAAACAACAGACTTCTCAGAACAAACAGCGCGAATTGATGCAGCAGACATGTCAGGATAAAAAACACTTAATTGAACAACAGAATGTTTTTCTGACTTTTATCCAGAAACAACAGAAAAAATTTAGTGAAGTTCCAGATACAATTGAGCAATTGAAGTACTTTTACAATTATATTATCAATGTGTAATTAAAGCTTTGGCTTGTTGCTACATCATTTATATATAAATATTTTTTTTCAGAAATATAACTGCAGCAGGAGACAGTAGCAAAAAGCAAATTGAAATGCTCAGAGCAGATATAAAGGAATGCGAAAAAAGACTGGAGAGGCAAAAAGATGAACGGAAAGAGAACGAAATAGACGGACTTTGTGCACAATATGATGAACGTCTTTCTTCTTTACGTAATTTAAATATCCAATTATCAAGGTATTGCAAAATACGATAAATAATATAACAAGATTCATTCAGATTTATACAAAATATGTACTAATTACAGTAAGAAAAAATTATGTCAAGAAGAATTAAAAGAAGTACTTGTTAAGTATAACGAAGACTGCTTAAAATTGAAGAAAATGCAAAGTACTATAAAAAAATTGGAAGATGAGACAGTAGGTCGTCTTAAGAGTTACCAAGATAACTGGAACAATGAAGTATTGACTGTAAGTTCAATTATAAACATTTACTATTAATGTAATATTAATTAAGTCAATATTATTCTTTCCAATTTTTCCTATGTCAATAGGAGAAAGCATTGTGGGAAACATGGATGAATCGTTAAAACAAATATACATACATTTTCATAAGACTATCTTCGATTATTGATAATATTGTATGATAATAAAGCACAAATAAAATTAGTTTTTAATATTTTGTTTAATTGCACGTGTTAACAATATATTTTACATAATCATTTATATATATATATATATATATATATATTTAACTGTACCTATTTATCTAAATATTATTTTTATTATTGTATTATTCAGTAACTGTGAAACATTAATATTTGGAATGATAATAAATACGCAAGGTAGTAACAGTATATGTATATAATTTATACAATAAATAATATAAGTACTTCGGTTCTCTTATTATCTTGTTTCAATATGTATTTTTTATTACGGATATTGCCATGTAGTTTCGATATTCATGACTTTCAATGCTTCGGTATTCAGATGTTTTCTACATATATATATATTGATAGGGGTAAATGTTTCATAAAGATCTTCTACTTTTTCAATGATAACAATGAGTTTTACTTATTTAGGTGAGGTTTTTCTTGTATTAAAGTTAAATTCAAATAAGCCGTATACTTGTTTTAAATTCAAAGTACAAAAATTTACTGCATTCGTGAAATTTATCATTCGCCAAAAATATAAATTCTTACTGCCTTTATACAAAAGTTATTTCGGTGTATTCGTTAAGAATTAGAAAATAATTAAAACACTTCAATATCATAAAACCGTTACTCGTCTTTTAACACATTAACGATTACAAACATCCAAGTAAAAATTTTGCATTAAACTTTTTGTCGAAGCTTTAATTTGACATATTTGTTCAAAATGTATTTCATTCCTAAAGAATGTGTAATTACGATTAAAAAATATATTCATAAAAATATATACTATATTGTGTATTCACAATTGTTAATGTGCTAATTGTTGTTTCGTCGTTACGGAAAAATGGAACATTTTGTGCAGTGGATTGAAATGTAGCTTTAATTTTGATACAACTTCGTTAAGAAATTTTAGAATACTGTTTTACCAATAATCGTGTAATACAAATTATTGATAGACTCAATTATACCTTCTGTGCAATAGTTCTGTATATTATATACATATTGACAGTTTTAACAATGTAACAAGCTTTAACAGTATGATTACAAACTAAAATAATGTACAGTATTTATAACAGCATATACACGAATTATCATGACTCTATCTGCACAAACGTACAAGATTCCGTGGTTATTATTTCACAGTTCGTAAGGGTAATTAGTATTTGTCGTAAAACTGGAAGGTATACACTATATACATAATGTTCTGTTTTGCAAGTATCTATATACGAAAGGTCCAAGTGCACGAGAGAATTCGTTAAATATTTATACAGCGAGGACTTTAATAAATAGTGTTCTCTTGCCTTTTGTACAAGTATTTCAACAAATTTAATAAACATTTACCTTATTACCTTCGCGATACTATTTAAAGATTTTCTCTGTGCAATTCTTTAATACTCATAATCTGTACTTCTCCCCATTGTTCGTATAATTTATAAAACACATTGCGCAGTGAGCGCACTGTGTTTAATACAATGTAGTATACAATCGAACTAAATCTGTAAAACTTAAGTCGTCGATACAATTCATTTGATTAAATTACTCTACGTGGCAGTGATACAGAAAAATAACTTCTAACTTGCTTAAAAATAAATTAATCTACGAACTTGGTTTTCTACTTTGTGTATGTCTGGAGATAATTTGTTCATGGTGTGAATTATTCGTACAGAACTTTCTAAATGACATAAAAAATAATTCGTTCAAAATTTGTTATTTCTCTAAATAGTATACTAGATGTATGTATTAGAAAGAGTTTGTTTATATTTTCCAAAGTCTTACCGATTACCAAGGGGCTATCTAATCGAATGCTTCTAATATTCGAAATATAAAAAAAACAATACAGAGATGCGTGTCGAGCGCGATATTTTATTAATAATAAAAAAGAAATAAAAACAAGTTTTATTTTTTTTTTATATATAAAAAAAAACGTTGTGTATCGTTGATAATTATAAAAATATACAGAAATAAGAAATAATTTCAACCTCCTATTGCAACATAATACATTTAAATCTGTATGTCATACGAACAACTTTTCAATGAAGCTAAGATTAAAATATATATTCTCTCTCACAAAGATAATATTTCTTTTATTGATATCTCACAAAACTATGTAGCATAAGCTTTCTTAAAGAGTATGACACAAATCAGCCTTCTTTCGTTATGTGATAGACTGAATTAGATGATTGTTCAAAAGTTGTAGAAGCATTATAATAATTAAACATGTTCGTATGAATGTATTGTATAATTCTTTTTGTTTTAATATTAATATGCGTATAACTTTTTTTATGTTGAACACTCTGATTGGTTAAAAAAAATTAACGGTAGACGTTTCATTGGACTAACAATAAGTAATAATGTGATGCAATATGCAGTCTTTTCAAGTAAATACCAATTCCAAGATTTCATATCTTTCGACATGATTAATTTGACTTTTAAAATTATTGTTTATTGATATTCCTTTGAATATGTTTCCATTGTCATAGATAAAACAGTAAACAATCAATGTATATTTTTGAAAGGAACTTATTTTAAACAAATTTTTGTAATCAGCACATATTTTTAAGTATAAATCCACTACTAATTATAAAGATTTATTTTCCAGTATTTTGCTCCACATATTTTTGATTAAGAGTGATGTTATACTAAATGAGAAACTTTGATCGTAAGTATAACCTTGTATGTAATTCAACGATATTCGTATAATTATTTTAAATAAATGTCAATTACAATCATGCATAAAATAAACAATCTACGAATCGAAAGACCTTAGATCTATTAATCTTACGATTATGGAAAAACATTGGTACAAATTATTTCGAATTTGTTACAAGATAAACATGATGTTAGCTAAAACATTTCTTCACGTAGAAATTCATACAAAAACACATTTTTATCTAAACATAACTTACAGACAACTCTATGCATATAGGCAGGCATAAAGAGGTATATTATAGAAAATATGATTGTTAGGAAAATTATCCGATTTTTCTAAGTATATTTTTTATACTGTCTGAAAAGACAAGTCAGTCGTGTTATATTCTGTTCACAGAGTATCCAAAATTTAAAGATATAATAAATAATATTTTCCATGAAAATACGAAATACTTCCGATGACTTTTGTATAATCTGTAATCGTTCTTACTTATTTGTTGTGCTTTACATTTTGCAGAAAAATGTTGACACAAGTATAATACCATTAAATTTGATAATGAATATAATTTAAAGGAAAATATAAATAAGTACATTTTCTTTGATTTAAAAGTATTTATGTATTAAATTATTTAAATATTAGATCGGTAACGATTAAAATTATAACATTTTTCCTTTTTTTGTAACAGAAGTCTGGTCATACTTCCTAATTGTTAAAATCATAGAAAAATTATAAGTAAAAAGGTTTGCGAAAAGCATAAATCTATTTAATACATTAAAAGACGTGTCGTAAAGACAATTAACAGAACCCTTTAATATACATTTATATACATCCATCAAAGGAAAACGTACATTGTTAGTTATTGTTCCCTTCCTCGTTATTTGTTTTCAATTTTCTAAACTAATTACAGAGATCGGTATAGTAATGAGCCATTTCTAAAACAACTCTGAATACGATGAATCCTCTGTTTCTAATCACAATATACTTTCTTCAAATGCTGCATTAATATTTCTTAGAAACCCTTGTGATCCAACGAAAACATGTATAAAATATGTTGTGTAAGTTTGTAACAATAGAAAAGCATAAATTATACACAACCGATTTAACAGAAGAATGTAGTTGTTCAGTATAGCCCACTACTACTATTTTTCTTGATTTATCTCGGATAATTTAAACAGAGCTAACCTGAATAGACGAAGTCAATGGTTCTGTTTCATTATGTGTTCTTAGATTAATAGGAGTTTCCATATTAGTATTATCTATATCGCTGCTTAATGCAAGACGTTCCCCCTCGATCAAAGAAACATTAGAGTCTCGATTTCCATCGATCTCCGTTGATTCACTATTTAACATTGAGGAACTACCTTTGATACTCTCCTTCGAAGTTGCCTGAGATCCAAGTTTTTTCTCTTTTTCTGACGCACCGACATGAGGAGCCTTGGTTACTTTGCCATCCTTTTCCCGTGGCTTCTTCCCAAGTACCGGGAAATTCGTTATCTTTGAAGCAGTCTTTTGATCCTTCGATTGTCTCATTGAACCAACTCTGTTTTGCTCGCCGGCGTCTTCTTCTGTGATCGATACAAGATTGCTCTTACCTTCTCCTCCAGAATCTTCCTTTACTACTTGAATCGGTATGTCATCTAAACAAAAACAAAAACAGAAAAAAATATAGATGTATATTATCACTAAAATTCAACAAAAGTATATCGAAGTGTAAAGCAAAAAGTAACAATGTTTACAGTGTCAAGCTTCTTAAGTTCGAAAAAAACACGATTATACAACTTACATTGTAAGAATAAGGTTCAAAGCATTGAAGGTTTATTCTAACAATGCAAGTTTTGTCCATAATTAGTAAACAGGCGAAACAGTCCATAAAACTTTTTATTCGAATATCACAATGCCATACGCTAACTTGTGCTTTTACACAAACATGAAATGGAAGTTGATAATAAAAGAGGAGAAA
The DNA here is from genome assembly GCF_026225885.1 of Hylaeus anthracinus. Taxonomy (NCBI): domain Eukaryota; kingdom Metazoa; phylum Arthropoda; class Insecta; order Hymenoptera; family Colletidae; genus Hylaeus; species Hylaeus anthracinus. The sequence goes on from NW_026535289.1 coordinate 14,577,764, forward strand.
AAGTGAAAGGATTAGAGTGAACCTGCATTAGAACGTAATTTGATATCTTCAATGCAATCAAACATGCCGAAAGTTCATGCAATTCCCCATTGTGTGGTGGTTCGATATACATAATATGGTTAGGCTTGTAATTGTATGGTTCTTAGATGATGGTGTCTCTGAAATGAATTATCAATAAATGCATAAACTGCTGCTAATTAAATCGTTTAACGTTACGTATCGTAACAGCTAAACTGCCGTGTGTTTATTGGAAAATGTTTGGTAATCCTAAAGTGCTGAAACTGAACACTAGAATACCATGTATGCGTCGATAGAACAACAGTTGTAATATAACTGATTGATTTATTTCCTTCCAAATGTAAATTCTCCATCGATTCGTGGATCACTTCTCCTAGAACTTGCTCTTCCAATACGCTGTACGTATGCCCATCAGAGCTGATTTTGTCCTCGTTGTAAGCCCAATCAGAAGTTTTCTTGTGCTCCTTTCTCATTCGTAAATTCGTCTTCGATGTATGATCTTCGTTATGTTCAGATGTAATTTTGTTCGCGTGCTCTTTGTTCCTTTTAGGAGAGGATTTGTTAGGTGAACACTGATTACTCAACACAGTTCCACGTTTAGAACTCTCCAATGAAGACGAACTGACTTTTTTAATTCTGGCTTTTTCTTCGTCCGAATGAACGATTGAACGCTTTGACTGCCAAGGGAACCGTTTCGATTTGCTTAATACTGCTGTTAGCTCATCATCTTCAAGTTGAGTAGCGCTGCTCAGTTCGGCCGCGAATAACTTCTCATCCAGATCGTCTAATGACACATGTTTGCAACCAATGCACATTTGCTGAATATCCAGTAATTTTTTAAATGTGTTTATAATTGTATGAATGTTCAAACTTAATTCTGTCTTGTACGATTAAAACAAGTTTCCTGATACGAATTCAAAGGACAATTTGATTCGTATGAATAATTAACGATTGCTATGTACATTAATCTCTAGACATAAATTAAAATATATTTACAAAGATGGTTCTGCATGCAATAATTGTACAATGGACACATATTATATTCGTGCATGTTCATTTCGGTACGCTTGACTTTCTGTATATGTATATGCAGCGTATTTATCTTAGACTTTCCTTTAACAATCGCTATACGACGACATGATAACATTGATAACATGCTGATTAGTCGTAAATGATCTAATTAAAAACAAAAAACTCCGTATACTGTGCAAAAAATACTACTATGAAACAAACATTAATAAAACACTTGGGGGCATTAATTTGATGAATTATTTTTCGATGACAATTATTAGTAGACATTAAAAGATAATTTTCAACGTGTAACAGCGCACCTGGTAATTTTTTAGTTCGGAAGGAGGCATTCGTGATCATCGATTTAGATACCGTCGCCGTTGCACTTGGTGATAACGCGACGCTAATGCCAATTGGTCCATCGCTACTGAGGTGACCTGAAATTATTAAATACTTTTATGACACTCACTGCTCCTTATTACTGGCTATCGCAATATTTAAATCGACATTTCGCATACCTGATGGCCCAGAACTGGCAGAATTGCGTATAGCGTTTGTGACTAGCATAACATCTGGGTATGCTTCGTAACATGCTCGATTATGAACATCTTCCACTGCTTGGTTTCCTAAATACCAGCAATCGTTATACCTGCAAATATATGTTACTCCTTACTTATATGATTTTGTGTTATATGTACGTAATACTGAACTCTAGTAAAAGAAGAGGATTCTATTATATAGAAGTATTTCTTTTAGTCTCTTAAACTAAATATTTGTTGATTTATAATTTACTATTAACAAAAAGTGATGTATTACACACATAGCAAAATATACAGCATGCAAGAATTCAAGGAGAAATTGACTGGACACGGGTATACGAGGTAAAAGCCTCGGGACAAAACTAGACTCGCTTCCGTATGAAGATCGTTGATGATGTCCAGGTTTCATAAATCCTTGAGTAACAAGCCTGTAATGAATTATTAAATAAATCGTATGAAAATACGTTAAGCGTATGAAAAGAATAAATTTCACCTTACTTGGTAGCAACTTTGCATAATTGTTCCAAAGCGAATTTACTTATGTAACCAAGCTGTTGATTGTAGATAAAGAGAAGAGCGGTCATAACTTTCAATCTGTTCTGGGCATTCAGTGTTTCTACTTGCTGTAGCGGCCCCCAACTAACTAATTTTGTATTACATTCCTCGAATCTGCGTACCGCATTCTCCGTTAAAGAGGCAGGTGCTAAACTTGCAGGCTGTGGAGTAGAGGCAATAAATGTTACAAATGAAATTATATGGGTGTTCCATTTGTATTTATTCGTAATAAATACCTCGTGAAATATGGAAAGCATCGCAAGTGATGGTAATCTAAAAGAAATTGCTTTCTGCTGTCCAGATTTATCCACTATTTCGAGATTGTACAATCCAATCAACAATGTTTCTACAGATCGACAGTTCTGTAAAAGAAGTTCAATTCGAATTAGGTAAAAAGCTAGTGTATAAGTTAAATGTCTTCTTCAAATAAAAATGATAGATTACATGTTTGATCTTGATTCACCTATGTTCTGTAATTAAGTAAATGACATGATAGTTGTTCCATACTAGTCAAACTTAAATTATAGTTAATTAGAATTATATAACATTCATTTCCATACTTTTCAAATGTCATGACTACATGAAACATTAACGACATTCTCATTTAATTGTGTCTTTTCCGTTTAATTGCATACATAGTCTTACCTTAATATCACCGTGAGCTGCAGAATTTAAATAAATGTATACTAATGTTGGCAAAAACTGCAAGGTAAACCTCTGCAATTCCGTTTCCCGAGAACGGTAAAAATTGTATAACTGATCGCATACGGTATCCACCAGCTGAAATTAAAAATGATTTAGAAAAACTTAGATTGACAAATAGTCATGTGTATACATACATATATAATATACTAACTACCTGGCTATATTTACTACGTTCTTCCAAGAGCACATAAAGCGCTCTGACAATCTCGTTGTCTTGCAATAAAGTGGTAGCGAAAGTGTGGAGCTCCGAAAGTGAGACATCCGCGCAGTCTGCCAACCATTCATTTATCAAGCTCTCCGTCATTTTTACTTTCCTCTCGCCTGTGTCAATAAATCAGGATCTTGTTGATGAGAAATTTCGGCATCCAAAATAAATCATTCAGCACTTTGACGATCATTACACTGATTATCAGGGATTATTAGCTGTTCACAAACAACTTCTACGAACAATGCCTCGAGCATCCATCGTTGGTCTAAATTAAAGTCTATTCTCGTATTTTACGATAATTTAATCCTAATTCGAGGATCGAGCGGTTCACTGTCGACAACTGTGATGAAGTGAAATATCGTTAACATCGCTTAACGTTACTGTCACGAGCAATTTCGGCGTTAAGTTCCGGTCTTTTAATCTTGATAACGATCACTCTCTTATCAATCAGTAACAGTCAACAGAGCTTAAACTTATTCAAGATCATGCTCGAACATCTTAAGATCATCTCCATGTCTTTCCTGAACGACACTCGAATTTCAATTGCGAGTCTGACACTTGTAACAACTTGTAACTACTGCGATTGAATACGTAGTACATAGATAGGCATGTATCTATGGTTTATGGTAGATATAGATATCGCTGATCATTATCCATATTACTAGAAACCACTAGATTCACCAGTGGTGAGCGGTCCTATCTTCCGAAAAGTTTGGTTAGTTCATGGTTCAGCTGAGTTCGTCGCCATTTTGGCTATTTGTTAAAATTCGTCGACAAACCGACGAAGTCCTCGACCATTTTGAGTTCAGCTTCGTTCAGGTTCGTTCGAAAAAGTCGAGTGGTTCGACATGTTTTTCAAAAACTTTTCATCGTTAGTAATAACGATGGCAAAAAGAATTGATCCACCTTGAAAGAGTGAAAAGTCGTACGATGTGATTCATTATTTAAATCATTTTTAGGAAATGATCAGTCCACATGTAAGTGTGAAGTTTTATTAACATGTTTTTCTGTTCATTTCGCAACGTGGATCTGTATTCCTCTTAAATTTGTTGATCCAAAGATAACTTCAGTAATCTATTGCAATAGTCGTATAATATTGTTGTAATCGATTAATCCTTATCGTCTATTAGAATTTAGAATATATATTTTTTGTTTGTAATTGAATTGTAAATTACAATTTCCGAGTAATTTATGATGAAATCTACGACCGTTTACATGATATCGTGATTATTTAATACATGCACTACCAACTGAATGATTTCGTACAAAGTAATTCGTTATTATAATTGTTAATCATTATTTAATTCAGTTTTATTCGTTGCAGTTTTCGCAAGAGAAATATTGAAAGGAGCCACGTGACAATTGTAGCAAAGGTAAATTTGTGGTTAGTATTATTTTTTATCGTATACAAACATTCCTGTAGTATTCCAGTATATGATGATACTTTCAACCACTAATTATGATACTAGTGATTATTTTTTACATGCACTACCAACTGAATGTTAAGATCTAAGCGAGAAGCAGTAGAACTCGTGAATTTAGATTTTATAATTTTACTCGTTGTATTTTAGGTGACGAGACGATTCGACAATGCTTCCACTTCAATTCGCTGGAGGAAGTAATAGTACAAACAACGACTAAAATTTATAGATGAATATTCGTACGTGTCCTGTATTCTTTTATATGGTGAAATAAAATTATTAAAAATAAACATTTTAAATATATTTACCATCTTTTGCTCTTTTCCATTTTACTACATATCATTAATAGAAATAATACTACCTTAAAAGAGGTTTATGAACTATATTTTTTAAAGGCAGATGATATGTAAAAATACATATATTATCTATATACAATATTTCATATCGGTGCAGCAATCAAGATATACATATATCATACATATGATTAACATTAAAACACAGATGAAAATGTGAAGAGAATTCGTTCTCTCAAATAAAATTTCAATTCATATGAAAAAAGGAACTTATAGTGAAACGTTTTTATTTTACAAAACGTCACTATAAGTACATTGTACTTTCAGTTTATAGAGAATAGTTCGGAAATTATCTAAGTTCCCGTTTGAATAAAAACTGTATAATTGTAAGTTACACATCAAGCATGTATAAGAACGTATAGTTGAAGTGCATAATTGCATTTATCTTTCAAAAATTTAAGGAAAAATGTCAAAAAATCATATAAGTTTGTAAGTTATACTAAAAATCTTTCCAGTCTGATCAATCATCTTAAAATTCATTTTATAAAAAAGAATATCTATATACATATATAAATAATATGTAATTCGATCTCATTCTGTAAAAATCTAAGTTTTCTTAGCATGTTCCAAAATCAAAACTAAATTATAATTTTTATAGATTTATCAGCATTTACTTTGAAAAATATCAAATTAACGAATGATCAAACTGGATTTTTAGTGTACGAAAGTATGCTTTTTATAAACATATAACAATCAAAATTATACATCGAATAGTTTTTAACTTAGGTCATAGAGTATCCATTCTACAAGAAAAAATGCATTGAAGAATAATTTTTTTTCTATGATGGTAAATATGCGTAGGATACAAAAAAAAAAAAAAAAATATTTTCTAATGAAATCGAACATAATATAAATTTTCTTCTACTTTCACATAAAACTCATTTAATCGCATCACTATGCAATTTGTAGTACAGCGCGTAAATTAACAATAATAGTTGAAATATTTCATTCAATTTTAGAAAATATGAGAATAAAAATTTAAATCGCGTAACGCAACTTAATGAGTTTTACGCGGGACATGTATGTATAACGTAATAGATAGTTTAAAAATATTGTATGTACCCATATTTACCTAAAACGTAATTTCATACATACATTTTGTGTGTGCTGTGTGTATGTGTCATGTGTAATGCGCGCGCGTGTATCGTGTTTAACACACGTGCGTGTGCATGTCACTTGTATACTCATAAGTATACAGAAATCTTCAAGGCACTCCTGATATATATTACATTCATATTTTACAAATTCTGTTCTTCAGTTTTTCGCACTTGAGGCATCTTAAAATACAAAGTAAAATAAAACGAAAGCATTTCAACTACTGCTTTCCTATAGCATGTTTTCCTACAGTATAAATTATACTGCGGAGACACTTTATACACATACATGTTACAGCAGCAATGATCAAATCAGTAAAATTTTGATCTATTTACAATTACCTTCGATCTTTGCAATCCTATATTACAGTTTCGAAAACTCGTAATGGATTCGTTTTTGACAATAGTTCTACCTTCGAATACAACAGAAAAATCAAAAAACTGAAAAAGAAATTGTTACCTAACAAATATATCTTTCTTTTATGCAAAAAACTATGTGATTTTTAAATCGTAGATTGTACCTAGTAATTTCTAAATCGCATTAGCAAATAGTTTGTATAAGGCGTCTTTGAAGTATTTGTTACAGCGACAAATTATCTGTTATAAATTGACTACAGGTAAACATATTTTCTCATTTTTCGTAATTCTCTCGAACTTTCGCTAATGTAAAGTTCCCTAAAGTAGAGGAAAACTACACAAATACAATCATTTATAGATAAAACATTGCCGAAGTATTGTTCAACGTCACATATTCATTATAATCTAAATGAATGTGCTTCAAACATTGATGTTACTGTTTTGTTATCAATGTATGGTTTTTGAATATGTAAACGTCAATATGAATTTATATGATTGTTAAATTTATCCAAAATATAGATTGACTTCCTGAATATTGCCTATTTGCTGCCTTCGTATTTCATATACCTTTGGCTTCTCGCTTTAGTAATAGCAAGTTTCACAAGCCTTCGTATTCGCACTTAAATACAATATGTTACAGAAACACTTATTTATAAGAATGCATGTACATCACCATTGCTTACCTAACAACGTTTAGGATAATGTACACAAAACAGACATGTACAGATTTTTTAGCTGGTTAATAGTTTTGATACAATGTCTCAACATTAAACACCAACCTCAGTCAGTTTTCGGCTCGCATAGCTGTTTTAAGGATTTTAGTTCCTCTATTAACGTCTGATTTCTATTTTCCAATATTGCAACACGATTTTCTAAACACTTTATATACTCCTTCTTTTTCCTTCTACACTCGCGCGCTGCTTCTCTATAAAAAGAAAGTATTTACATATTTTTAAATTAAAATATAAAATAAAGAAATTAAAAAAAATCCGTGATAAGTAACCAAAACATTGGAGAAATTTTTATCTTATTTCGATCTTACCTATTCTTAAGCAACCTTAATTCTCTTTTTCTAGCCGCATCCTCTACTACAACACCGTGTCCTGTATAAGCTGGAACATTGCCAGAGACTGTACTCTCTAAATTTGTATCTTCCTTGCTTATAATTAATTAGTAAAGCTCAACTATTAATCAGTTCATATAAGTTATTTTTTAAAATAGCACATAATTGTTAAAAAAAAAACTTAAACTTAGAAATGGGTGTTTCGATATTATTAAAACAGATTCGATTATGCATCATATATTTAATCAACAACAACACATTTAACTGAGAAATATAATTGTGAGGAAATATGAAAAAGCGCGCACCTGGGACAAAAAACTGTGTATCTTGACCTTGCGCATACTGTACTATAGCTCCGCCCGCTGTTGCTGCGTTACTCATAGTTAACGTATGAAGTCCTGGAACACCCTCTCCTTGGGTTGCAATTTGAATGGTACCAGCGGGAATTACTGCAAAGTACATTAACTTGAGCTATAAAACTCAATTATACGTAACTCGTAAAGAGAAGAGTACCTAGCTAAGGGTTTATCAAATAACAAATAAGTAAACAAACAGCCATACTAGCATAGTTTAACTTTATGTACTATTAAATGTTTCTATCCTCGATTTGGATCATCGTAATTTTTTCTTTTTTCCTTTTTTTAGAATTACAAAACCTGTAAGCAGGGATGCCACACCAAGCAGATATAATATAAAATGTTTTTTGTAAGCGGTACACACAAATACAAAAGGAATTACTCTATTTCGATAGTTCTAATTTACTCCTTGAACATCGTTTTTTTTTTTTTTTTTTTTTTTAATGAAAGGACAGAGGCTAGGATATGCACAGAATTGAACGATATTTAGGACAGCCAGGAAAGATACGTAGAAGAAAAAATAACCAACCTGTCTGATAATGGAGCGAGTGGGAAGATACTTCACTGTCCACGTTAGAATCACACTCAGAAGATGATTCTAGAGGGGGCAATCGACCGTCTGTAACACCGAATCAGTATATCCCCCCATTATAATAAATCTGTTGTATCGGTGTTAATTTAATTCCGTCTAAATAAACTTGAACAATTCCCACAAAGTAACATAAATTTCATAAAATGTTTATATAAATGAATTTTTCATAATACAGCAACGTAAATAATATTTCTTCTGAAATAACTTTCCTGATTGCATAAAAATATATAAGTAAACGTTATTTTAAATGAGAGATCTGCATCCAGAAAGTGAAATGATATTTATGTAAGTAGAAAACATAAAGACGGAAGTAAAAATTATACGCTATTTCCCTTCTGGCTGCTGTATACATACACATATATATCTCACAATGCTGTGCAGTCAGCTCATACATAAAGGAAATAGATCGAGGTAGCGTGAAAATTAAAGGTAAACAACGATTGAACAGTATGAAAAAGCATAGGAATTCGTTATAATTATTTAGTTCTAATAGAAACGGAACAACCAACAATAAATTGAAATCAATAAATATAAACGAATATCGTCATTAATGTATCGTTAAATTTGGTACCACTATTTAATTATAGTGACTACAAAATAAGAATTATCGACATCGTTTAATTCGTAATTTGCTACTATTATAGTTAAAGTAAGAAAGTAACTATTTTGTTAACGTAAATATATGTGAGATTTCAGTTACTTTAACAACGAAAATTGTTTTTCTCTAATGCAATGTTATGCGCACAAAGGTAGCGGTTAGAGGAGAGTTCACTGGTTTTTTATTATTAATAAATTAAATTTTATTACGATAACCCACACGCTAAGCTTGGTATGGCATTCCTTCTTTTTACATACATAAAATTATATGTTAAAAATATATGTATAATGTGTCACACTCATTCTCCTTCTTATAACTTTAAAGAAACCAAACACGTTTAAATATTTACTTCGTAAAAAATGATTTACAAAAAAAATATCTACATTTATTTAAATAGAAAATAATTTTAACTAATTGAAGACAATGTCTAGTATAATAATTACGTAATGTGCTTAAAATAATACTAATTGTATGAACTGACATGCACTTTATTATTTTCTATGATTTCATATACTATTCAAATTGAAAACTGTTATATGCAAGTTGATATCAAATAATTGTATAGTAATTAATAATATTCTCAAAAACAAGAACAATTTGAAAGTTGAGAATTTTAATTTCTCTCTTAAACCTACGATAATTTTGTTTAGCATTTTCATGAAATATTTAAATAGGGTGAAGATAATCATACCTGTAATTTCACCGCCACCTAAATCATTGAGAATTTTCTTATAAGACGGACGTCTGGTAAGAATACCTCCTCTCTGTTCTGGCGATTCTTCAGAGTCCGAGAAACTATCATCGCTACCTGTCTCGACCACCTATTGTATTAATATTATAATTGCGTATACAATTGTTATTCTTATAAGGAAATATAAACAAATACATTTAATATAATAATTTAATGGAGGAGAAAGTTACCTGAAGTGTCTGCAAACTTGCTTGAGCTGTTTGAATAACAGAGTTGGGTTTACTAACAAGAATAACATTTCCTTTTGAAATAGCAACAGGTTGAATATTTGTTGCAGTCTGAATTACTGATTGCTGATTAGGTTGTATAACAGACTGTACCTAAATTAACAGATAAAAATCATGAAATAAAATACATATAACTCGTGTTATTAAATGTATAAATTTTAATATTTTTTTTTTAATAAACTTCAAACATAGACCAAAAAGTAATGGTCTTTATAATTCTTTAATGTTAGCATGCATATCTGAGTAGCTATGAACTAATTACAAAAGAATAAAATATATGTTTGTTTATAGTTTGAAAATATTAAGAAACAATATTCAATTGATTCATAGAGAAAAAGAAATTCCAATTTTAAAGTCGAACCAGCATTATGCAAGATTGAATACATACACAGTGCTCTTCGATTAAACGATTAACCTTACAATTATAATTAAAGCATAAATAAATTATGTATGCATGCTTCGAAACAAAAGATGTAAATAAATGATCAGACATAGATACACAGGAGCTTCTCCTGTATACCTGTGTTGTTCCTGACGAAGGTAGCGTCAGTTGCACAATGCTGGTAGAAGCTACCAGATGATGAGTTTGCTGCTGATGTGTTCTATTGAGAGATTGTACCGATGTAGCTATTGCTGGTGCCGCATCTTGGGGACCTGTAGCCAATGGGTCAACAGTTGATCCATTTTCTTCAACCATACTTTCCATAGCCTGGGAACCTCAAACCCTACAAAAGAAATACAGTTTTATATGTACATATATCGGTGTTGTTTCTTTGTTCTTGTTATACATTCATTTACAGTTATCCTTATAATATTAGCGATCCATTAAGTATATTTAACAAGCAATCCAATATTACTTTAATCGTTGGTTACAGTTTAATAACAAGTCTCGGTGCTACAGATCAAAATATTTAAAAAGATACTATACTAAGCAGCAAATGATTTTTAATTCAGAAAGTCAAATATAAGCGTACTTGAAAATCGACAAATCGACGTTTAAGAAAAGAAAAACATTGTCAGAGCAAGTTGGGTCGAGGGATTCGAAAAATATATCGACGGAGAATCGAGGTTATCCCATCGAAGCGTAAGAGATTTTAAATTTCCCGCCTGTCAGCGATCGGCGGTGCTACTGCGTCATTTACATAAGCAGATCTAAAAATAATATGAGAACAATAAACACTTAAGATGCTTTCGTGCGTAGTCTAAGGGCCAGGAGTCATAAAAAAAGGGAAATACGATCGAGCGTAGCTGAGATTCCAGCGATCCGTATCACCGAGTGTCGGTTAGTGGTGAAAAGAGATGTCAGAACCGTCACGTAACCCCCATTGCCCTTTTCGAGAAATTCGTACATCTTTCTTAAGGCGCCATATTTTACGGCATATTCCATAGCAGACGTAAAACTGTCCGTGCTGGTATCACGAAATCGAATGCTCGTAGTTTCGGCAGCATTTCGTATGTACGGTAAGTGCAGTGGTCCATGCCCGGTTGTTATTATTCTCCAGCTGGGTACTTACCAGTTACGTATTTCTCGTCACCAACTTTGCTGCAATCGGAGTGGGCAAACGGGCAGGTACGTAGCAGCCACGTCAAAACTCCAGTGGCTTCGTCACTGGTGGAGCCCACGACCTCCGCGCTGCGCGTCACGATCAAAATGGCGGACCGTTTCCCTCCACCCTCTCGTAAGCTGATCGTGCATCGGATAGTGACGGAAACCATAACGTCGTGCGCGAACGATATCGACACTATTGGCTTTTTCTGAAAATTTTCTTCAAAGTCAATGAAAAGTCGCATCTTTCAAATCTACTAACAATAATTTACAATCATGCGATCGACTCGTTCATAAGGAGAAATAGTTTCTAGATCTCCGATAATTCGTTTTAAATGATGTCCTTGAATAAATGTACTGTACGCGCTATCGTATATTATTTTATTACAGCGAACCACTGCGTATCCCGCGTGTAATTTGTAATGTTACGAACTGTCAATTGTGAGACGTAGTAATTTCAACGTAATTTTCAATTTGTTTAATTATACCCGCGGTTTCGTTGCGCAGCTGTGTCAATATAACCTGTTCGTAACATAACAATTTTCCATTATTACGTTTTATTCCATGAACATTACGAAGTCGTAAAATTATTTAGATCTCACGAGCAATATTACGATTACCGATAGTATTGTTAACGATCGAAATTGATTATTTATTCATCATTAACGGCATTGTTTTGATTGTATGAATTATAAGATTTTATCGTTCAAAATTAGCTCAACTTCATACTTCATTTGTATTTGTGAATTTACAAATATTTTTGATACCAGCTAGTTTTCATTTTTTGTTCTCACTCTTTTGATATTCAATCTTTATTATTATTATGAGACCATGCGTCATTCAACCACAAATTAAATTCGTCTGTGGTTTCGTCGTGAAGAAAACTGATATTATTCAAGATTCAAGTAATCATTGAATCAATGACCTTTGGTATATCCTGTTTTCTTTCATAAATTGCTGTTTTTAATTCGTTCATTCTGTTACTTTACACGTTGCTTTTTAGTCGTGTTTCGTGGTATACTGAAAATTAACATCTCAACGAATATTTTCGAAAGACTACGAATAACGTACCTATTTAAATGCGCCACAATATATCGCTATGTATTAACGAAATTTGTATATCGCTAAAAATAACAAATTGCGAAGGAAAATTGACTAAATAGGTCCAACTTGTATCGCGTTGGAATTTCGTTTTACGTCCTTCGATTACATGTTTTTTCGTCAACGGAATACATATGTTAACATATGTAAATCGCATGATCTAAATTACATACAGTACATAACAGTATTCACGAATACATAAATTATATAGTAGCTCGGAAGAAACTTGTAACGGTGCTGACGTCATTCGGTGACGTCATTGTCATATTCATATGGATACACATATGCTTCACCAACCCTTGACACGGATTCGTGTCGAACGAGGGAGAAAGTCATCGAGCATCATCGAATCTTGTTTCCCTTCCCCGGTTAGTTTCTATTTAGTTATCGTGCTGGTAATATGCTTATGTAATGATACATTAATTTTACAAAAAAAAGGGCTCAAAATCATGTTTGACTATCGCTTAGCCACTACTGAGTTAATAAATGATAATTTAATCCTTAAATTATTAATTTATGAAAAAAATCACCATTTATTTTATACCAAAGAATAAAAAGAAAATTACAAAGACTCATTGATAAGGCATTTGTAGCAAATTCTGTAATAGATGCACTGTAAGCTAATGCATATTTAAAACTGAAAATATCAATTTTAATATCTCTAGTATAGTAACGAGCATTATTAGTATATCTAACGACTGCGAGAGTGCCTCGATTATTACATAGTGTCGATAAGTGGCGGAGGTAATTGCTAAGCGATAAGGTTGAGGGTAATATGGAGATGGGCTACTACTGACTTTTTGATTATATCAAACAGCGATGGACATATATTTGTATATTTTTTCATTATTTTTGAATACGCGTTAAATGTAACCCATATACAATTTCATATAATTTTATAATGAAAGAAAAAAGCTGTATACGTTTCTTGCGTATTCATAAATGACTGTATTATCGTCGCATAATACGAAGTACTTGTAATATTATGAATTAACATGGAGACTGAGATATGTCTTAAATTCATTATACTTACAATTACGATGCGTATCAAATGTTGTATATTTCATTAAATGTTGTCTATATAAGAAAAGAAACTAAATCTACATTTGCATCCCACCCCTGCACCACAATCGAATGAGTTTATTAAAAAAGGTTCACCCGAAGTGTACGATAATATAACTGATTATAATAAATGCAGTGCAAAACGTGACAAAATTGTATCATTGCGATTGAATTACGTAAATACTAAATCATGAACTGATCAAAAGGATCAGTCGTTCTGTAGTCTATTTCGTTACTATTTTACTTTGTCATTAGCCATTATTTCTAATCTTCTGACAACTTTTCCAAGATCGACTTCTTTTTGCAATTTCAAATAATCTACTTTCCGTACATTATGTATACTAGTCCACATAGGTAGTAATTTACATAGCAAACGTATAAGCTCTTCTAATTCATTGGGAGTTAATTTTGTTTTAAACGAGTTCTCCAGTTTTTCAATCACAAATTCCATCGTAAGAACTCCCTTTTTTTCGGCTACAAAAATATTACGTAGAATCTTGGCTAACTCCGGTAGCCTTGAATACATCGAAGCCTCTTTATCAGCGTTTGGTGTGCGGGTCATTGCTTCCAATGCTCTAGCAGCCTGTTTAGCTCGAACCTAAAAGCGATATATTAAAAAATGGGACATAAACAAGAAAATAAGTACTGCGCGTGATTTTTTATGAAAATATTTACCTTTTCAAGTAGAGACTTAGGGATTCCTTTCAATGCCATATTAAGATAACTGTTTTGCGTATTTGGCGTATCTGGCGGAGTATCGACGATAGTAATATTCACTTTTCGCATACCATCTTCGGTTTGAGTTGAATTATCTTTATCGTTCTTCTCTGGAGAATGAGACTTTGAAGTTAATTTCGCATCAGCCAATCTCTGTAAAGCTTTCTCCATGCGTGTACCACAATTGAACATTGATTTTGCTTTGTCTGAAAAGGTCAGTTTATTGTTAATACAAAAATAGCTAGAAAGTATTAACAAATTTATAAGACAACTCTTACCAAGAACATCTTTTGCAGTTGTAAGTTTTTCTACATCGGGTGGTTGTGGCAAATCGGCTGATTCGATCGGTTTACAACTTTCAACGTCGAACTCAGGATGCCAACGTACAATTTTTTCTTTTGGTACACGCATCGGCGTTTCTAAACTGAGTAAGAATTTCTCATGTTCATCTTTAACCATATCTGTAGTAAAAAGAAAACTATGATTATAGATTATCAAAAAAAAGTTTTCAATGATTAGGGTTTATTATGAGACAACATTATTACCAAGCAATGTGTTGTAAAACTTCCTTCGTCTATCTAGCAATACTCGCGGGCCCATACTAACTTCGGATGCAGTTTTCAAAACATTATCCGCATCTGGTGTATTTCTTCCATCTTTCTCTTCGACAATGGGTGTGAAAACTAGCTCATATATATTCTGTTTAGATGTAGAACCAAACGTTCGATGCTTCTCTTGGTGATAAGCGTATGCATCTGGGTAAATAGTTTTGATTTGTGCTACATGTTCTAACGTGAAATTTTTACGCAGTAATTCTTGAACTGCAGGTTTTAACTTCTTGAAAGTTATTACTTCTTTGCGATTAAAGAGCATTGCAGAAACCTTTGAAATCATTGAAGTATTATGTGAGAAATTATAAAATATTCACAGTAAGAAAATTATATACAGAATAATTTTTTATATAATGTAGTACCGTATCTATGCATCTAAACGCTTCTGCCAAGAACCTATACTTATATGGCAATGGCAGAGTAGCAGTGCCACTTTCAACCAGAGATAAATACTGTTGATAAGCTGGTGCTTTAGTTGGGCTGCCCTTTGCTGGACTTGGAGTTTTTTCCTTAGGTTCAAATAAAATTCTCCTTTGAGGACTGGCTGTCAATAATTCTTTATCCTTTATAGGAGTCAATATCTTTTTGCTTGGCGATTTATAAGCTTTTGTTGGACTACAAAAAGTAAGAGAAATATTACAAATGGCATGAGTACTAACAAAAATTGCTTTTTTATTATAAGTATCTTACCTAAGTGGTATTTCAAGTTCAATTTTCTCAAACTTCTGAATCTGTGGCTTCTTGACATCCTTTTGTTTCTGCAATTTCTCCAATTTCTCTTCACAATTTCTGAAGCGTGCAATTCGTTCTCTCAGTTCATTAAGACGAGATGACTTGTTGATTTTATTTTTAATTTCATTTAACGACAGCTCTTCTTTCATCAACCTATTCATAGTTGAACCTTTTTTTGGAGTAGTGCAATTGACTACAGACTGATCATTCATAATATTTGAGGACGAATTTTCGGTAGATGCACTCTTTTTCGGTGTACTTGGAGCTTTCTTTTTGGGACTCAAAGCACCTTTCTTCTCAAAAACTACTTTGGTTTCATCTTCTGAAATTTTGTGAAAGCTATCCCGAATATCTGTCTGTCCCTCTTGTCCAGACAGCTTTCGTGTTCGTGTAGCACGAACTCTGGCATTGTTCCTAGCCGTTTTTTGAGCGTTTGTTTTAGGAGAATCAAATTGAATGTTGCGAACAGCTGGATTCGAATGTACAGCACGACTATCCACCGATTCCTTCCCTGAGACCAAAATGATTTTAGGACTAGTTCCCATTGTTTCTTCTTCCTGAATTGGAGTCAAGGTTCCCGACGACTCGGAACTATCCTTATTTATCGGATTCCGATTTTGACTATTCAATAATTTAGAGTGATCCCGTTCGAGAAGCAATACCTTCGCCTTACCTCGTAAATCGTCAGTTGCTTGTCGTTTGCGCGTATTGAAATACGCCGTTACTGACGGCTGAGACATGTTCTTTATATACGGATATATATATATGTGTGCCACAGAAATCCGTTAAAGTTTTCAAAATTTCGATTCTCTATCTATGGACCTCCGATCGCCGTGGCGATCCTTATCGAGTCCTATCAACGATGATCAACGCAACTTCTGCACAAAAGCCCGCCGTTTTTATCAGTTTGGGCGCTAAACAGCGCCAAGTTACAGAAACAGTGCTGCCTCAACAGTAAACAATGGGTGCGATTTAAATTTCATGTCCTGTTTACATTTACAGCATAAGCGCGACATTATTTCAAACATCGAATTTTTTATATCGACGTAAATTAGTGTGTAATTGAAGTAATATGTACAGAGATCATTGGTAAACAATGGGTGCATTATCTGCATCCATTACTGATCATGATTCATATAACTAGAAGTTACTAGACTTACTAATGGTGAGCGGACCTTACTGAGCGCTATGGTGAGCGATCCGAGTAGTGGCGGCTATTTTCCTTGTACTCGTATTTCGCAATTTGTAAACAGGGCTTCACATTGATTTCATATATCTTTTGGCGCCAAGTTAGAGTTTTGTAATTACGTTCATTTTATAATTGTAATCGTAGATAAAGATTAGTTTGTATGGAAGAAGATATGTAATCTACGTTACTTACATACTTCGATTAAGATATCTGTATATTTAATGCTATCATGTTCCGTAATTATTGCCACACACCTTTTAAAATATAGTTGTACACGTGATGGTATTTTAGATTTCAAGATGTTTTATACAATTTCATATTATAGGATCAAGTATAAATTGGCTTTCTACTTAGCCTTCAAAAATAGTTTTGAGCTAAATACATCTATAATAATCTAATAATAGTATAATAACATTGCTGTTTAGTTAGAAATTTTGAAATTTTACAAAATCTTTGTAAATCTGACGAAACCTCATGTACTCAAAATATTAACATTTTTTGATAATATTTAATAGTGATATGCTTTTTACGACACGTAAGTTTATCAGTATTAAAACAATCGACCTAAATCCGTTATATCTATATAAATCATATGTTATCTATTATACTAACATTTTATAGGTTATAAGATCTACATTATTTACAAATGTTATTTAATCTTTATATTATATTGAATCACAGCATCTTTTTTTCAGATTATGAATATCACTAGGAATATGGGCTTAACTTTGAATAAAATAAGCACCATTAAAAAACAATTATTTTCACCTAAATATTTACTTTATACGAACGTAGCGATATCCATTTCTCTTTCTGCTGCAGGAGATATTCTAGAACAGCACTATGAAATATTGAAGGTATACAGTCAGAATAATTATGTGTTTCAATTTCTTAGATTATAATTTTTGTTATGATCTTTATTGTAGCATGAATGGGATAAGTGGAGTTTAAATAGAACTAGGAATATGGCTCTGTCTGGTATGTCTGTTGGTGTAGTATGTCATTATTGGTATAAATATTTGGATGCCAAGTATCCAGGTCGTACGATTAGCCTTGTTTTAAAAAAAGTTGTTATAGATCAATTAGTTTGTTCTCCGCTTTGTATAACAATGTTTTTTGTAACATTAGGTATCTTAGAAAAAAGTAATTGGTCCGAACTAAAAACTGAAATTATTAACAAAGCACATAAATTATATATAGCGGAATGGATTGTCTGGCCACCAGCACAAATTTTTAATTTTTATTTTCTGCCAACTAGGTACAGAGTTCTTTATGATAACACTATATCCCTTGGTTATGATGTTTACACTAGTCAAGTGAAACACGATAATCCAAAATGCAATCAAAAAAATGCTAAACTTTGACAAATTCTATTTGACTATAGAAATATAATTTATTTAAATAAATAAATAAATAAGAAGTAATAATTTCTGCTGATTAGAATAAAACATACTCTCAAATCAAGTGATCTTATACAAATTTTACAATATTGTAAATTGTATAGAAAGAATACATGAACATGTACAAATATAATTAAAGTAAACTTCTGTAAAATTATTTATTTTCCTTGTAAAAATTAATAACAAAAAAGAACTTAATACGTACGTTGTTTTTTTTTGTTATATTTGTCGTTTTAGAAAACTTTCATGGAGAAATTTTACAAACTTATGTATCTATTATATGTACAGACTTATGCAAAGAATGTTCTCCCTGTAAATTTTTCGTTCAAAACATGCCATCGTGAATACCTATAGGGACGAGGACCGCAATAAATAGCAATAAGTTACGAGCCACCAATCTCCAATCATTTGGTACTGCGTACGGTGCCAGAATTTGAGTTAACCTATGTATCTGACGAAGTAAACAAACGATTGCGACGTTACAATTGTACCAATAAAAAGTAATTTATTATACACATGTTGCGTTTGAACACTTACTTCGTGACTTGCGCAGATGAAGATAAATGATGTGACTAAAAGATTTAATACTGGAAATCTTGGTAGTAACACTAACACACCATGTGAATCCGCTGCCAACCAAATGTGACCCTGCGCGACTAGAGTTTCCAAACTGATTCGACCCAAACCAGCCAAAAGAGCTGAATGTTTACCACGCAATGCTAACGATGCATTTCTGAGCGCGATATATCCTATAATCTGTAGTGAAAAAAATTAATCGTACTTAATATCTAAAAAGGATATCTACAATGAAATTTGTAGATCATTACCGGTATAAAAGCCACGTATGAATGAATTTCTTCGCATTCTGATACCGAATGGCATAGTATCGTGAAAGTAGTATAAGCCGTCAGGGAAATTAATGCCAAAACAGAGGATAACGCAGTTCCTGGAATGTGATCTATCCTCTGTAAAGCTACTAGACCAGCTCCAAAAGTTACACCCCAAGCCACGCTGTATCTGTCCACCCTCCAACGTGACCACCATTCGCGTATGTCATCGTCGGTTGTGACGAATAACGCTTTCCAAGGTCTCGTTACGAACACTTTTTCAAAGAAAACCTATTACATGACCATACAATGCATGTTTTTGTTACAATGCGAGCGTTATAATATAAATAAGTTATAAAGTAATACCTCCGACATGTATAATATGGTAATCATCGACACAAGACCTAAAAGTTTCAAAGCCAGATAGAGTAAAGCTCTTGGTCCATATTCTGTTAAACTACCAGAATATATTCTTGGCGGTAGCCATGCTAAAAAATAGATGACCAGAAACCAGAATGAGACCAGTGGAACGAAATGATAAAATTGGTATGGTCTGTTCATACAGAGGCATAAAGAGACTGTTAAAAAATTTAATCTGAACATTACCTGAAAAATAACGAATAAATAATATTGTAAAATTACATTTGAGAATGAAAATTTTTTGTTTAATACATACCCTGGCAAACCTAACTAGAGAAACATCACCAGTTTGCCAGAAATAACAAAAATGCCCATATCCAGAAAGGAATAAATAAGCAGAGTTAATTAATCTTAAGTACATATAGATAGGTAAGACGTTTTTAGCTCCAGTAACGTGGTATATTAATACTACTGCTTGCATTAGCCCTCTCCATTCATCTGTTTGTTCTCGGTTTAGAGTTCTTGGTCCTCTTTCTCTATCTTCGGTAAAAAATAATCCAAGAGCCAATATATATCCAAGTGGTAACCAAAAACTGAACTCGCTATAGTATTTATTCTCCTTCATGAAGAAATTTGTTCTAAATACAGCATGAAATCGTAATACAGTGATTATTAATAATATTAATTTAAAGAAAACAATGTAAACGTACCTGTCGCATAAATAAAAGTAAGCTAAAATAATAGATAAAAGAGCTAACGTTGTCATTAATGTATAAAAATCTTGTACTTCGGGTTGTTCAACCTGTACAACTTCAGAAGTATTCGCTTCTTCGGCATCTTCCGCTTCGACGGTGGTGACGCGTGAATAAGATATTTCACTTCGATATTGACAAAACTTTCTATACAACCACATTCCACCGCCAGTTATAATACTGAAATGAATTACAAAAGTGAATTGACTGCAAAAAGTGATCCATCCAACCTGGAATTATTTGTAAATAATTACCACAGAGCAAGACCAGACAAACTTAGTAGCTGTAACGTGGTTGCTGGTTCTGGATAACTGCAACAGCTCCCATCATCGAAATTCATGTGATCGTTACAGTAAGTGTTTAACAATATTTGAACTTTGTGACGCAAAGACAAAGGACTAGCTAAGTATCCGTCTGGACTTTGTTCTAAGACTCCGGTACCGACGAGTTTACTACTTTCCCATAAATGAGCTTCGCTATGGGACAGTATCTGTATATCAATATATAAATAATTTATCTATTCCTAAAACAATTGCCCTAGTATGCATAAAACGAAGTTTACCTTGACTGCTGCTTTATTACATAAGTTGATCTGTCTATTATCTATGCCTGCTAACTGAGCAGGTAGCCTTTCTTTTAATACCGGGTCCTGAAGTACCCATAAAAATCGTGTATTTTTACTAGCCAAGAAATCCACTGGTTGCACGAGTCTCGCTAAGCCCATACTATATTCGGAATACAGTTGAGTGTCGCTACTATTATTCGCGAGAACTGACGATACCGCGCTGCCTGCAATAATCAAGCTAGGTGCATCGCTTTTCTAAAAAATAACAGTCGTTAATTCCACTCAGTTTTCACTCAAAAACTGTTACAAGCGTTAGTATTTGAAATGTATGTATGAGTTACCATCCAAGCCCTTAGATTCTCAATCATAAAATTATCCAATCGAGGTCTCCACAAAAACTGTACATTTAACCTTAGCTGGGCATCATTGAAATTTAAATCAGAATTTTGAGGTAAATCTGTTAAATCAGATGCTTTCCCATCGACTATAAATTGCGATATAAAAAATTTATACAACTGCCTGATTCTAGCATCTCCGATAAATACAAAATGGTTATGGTGGCCCATGAAAGCTAGATACCTCAAACATCTGCGGCTATCTCTATATCAAAAAATCATATTGAATATATTATTCTTTATAAGATATTATAGATAATGTAGAAATTAAACTCTTACGTTTGGGTATAATAATGCATCATACAACCATAGGGCTGCCATTCTTTGTCTCCTTTGTATCTTCCTTCGGTCAATAACCATTTACAAGAATCGCTGCCTAAAAAAATGATTCATATTAATCTATACATAGGCTGCACACTTTGCATTACTAATGATACAAAAGAATGTTAATTATAAGAGAAATGTTAAATAATAATTACCATAAATAAGATGCATGAATCCATGATACAGAATAAAACAAAGGACAAGTGCGGTAGCTAATTTTTTAGCACTTGCCACTGTGATTAAACTAATAAAATGTTCTGCTGAAGTCATGAATAGTTTATTATTCGGTCACATTGACACTAGAAAAAGAAAAGAGCTTTTGAACAAGCAGCTACATTTCATAGCAATAAGTATTATGAAGATTATGCAACATAAATGAAAGGTAACAGCAGTAATCATCCATTATTCAAGTTTATATACTTTCTTACGTAAATATAATCACCTAAATATTTACACAATTTTTACATCACTTTTGACAAGTAACATTATAAGTAAGGAAAAATTGTTTGAAAAAGAACAAGTTGTTGTAATTATTTTATGTAAAATGACTTTAAGCACAGGTCGTAATTCTAACGTCACCGATTACTTCCAAAACGTCTTGTGCATGGTTATGGATAGTTATGCATATATAGAAACAGAAAGTAAAAATGACCGGTACAAATCGACGTTTTTGAAATTGCGATAAAATTAAAATTAAGAGCAATAAGGTGATCGTTTCACCTTGGGTGTAATATTTTGTTGGTAAATTTATGCGATTTATTTGGAAATATGTGTATTTACTAAATGTATTCCTAATAAAATCGCTCGTTTAGACGAGAATAATGGATTCGATCGATAAATGCGTGCCTTTTGTTCGTTCAATCGCATCGATAATCAAAACAAAGAATACAGTGTTCATTTTATCGGTATCCAACGTCGTGTTGGTAAAGAATGCTGTAAGAAAAAAAATCGAAGAGGAAAAGGGAGGAAAAGTCTCGCTACCTTTTGTACGCGGAAGACGGTTGTTGAAATGTTAACCTTGATAAATTAATTAACTTTCAAATTATAAAGGTGACCTTAATTTATTTTTAGTTGGACACTTATAAGTTTTCTTATATTCGTTATATCTGGCACAATAATGTTCAAAGTTGCTTCCTGTAGATATCGAAGATCGTATTAGGTAATGACAAAGGTCGTCGAAATCTATTTAAAACACCGCCTCCAAAATGTACCAGGTTTCACGCCTTTCTTTGATCCTCATAAACGATAGGTTACTTTCTTTTTTCATTTTTCGGTACACTATTTATGTATACAAAATGCTGGACAACAATAACGCGAGTACCTTGTAATTGTGCTGTTAGCAATAAGGGGAAAGTTACTAGTACGAACTAGAACCTCTTCTTTTTGGTACGAATCTATGCACACGAAACCTGAAATATTTACAATTCTTAATCCTTGTATTAGATGTTTCGGAAGTTCTTTAGCAGTCTATCGACGTTCATTCGTAACTGTCTTACCGTGTTGGGACAAATGGTTAACTTTCTCGTCTTTTGTCAAAAGACATTACATATAAGGATTCATTTGACAGCTCGTGCTACGTTTAGTTCAATTAAATCCTTCTTGTAAATATTTTCCTTCTGTCAAGTGTCTTTTGGCGCGAAACCGAATTGCGTGCTAGAGCAGGGTTCGACACGGTGACTTCATGGTGCAAACCAGAATGACTTCCTCCACTTTCGTACTAGCGCCTTATCCCCACCGCTCGTGAGTCTCTGACTGCGATAGCTTCGTGAAGAGAAACAGAGTCAGAGTCTTGTCGACAAGAGGAGGATGGATAGTGGTGCCAGGGCCGGTTTCGGCAATATTGGCGCCCCGGGTAAGATTATCGTGGCGCCCCTCCAGAGGCTTAAAATTTTTAAGAAAAGAAGATAAGGTAATAATATCAAACGATGAACCTGTAGCTAGATTGTAAAAATTGTTAAACTACAATATATAGCAGCTTTACTGATCTACACCGGACTACGATACCCCCAAAAATCTGGCGCCCCGAGCGATTGCCCCCCCCCCCCCCCTCGCTCTGTCTCTCTTTCTTTTCATGCAGCTGTCGCAGTTAGCTCCAGGAGCAGTGGTGGAAGGCACTAGTACGAAAGTGGGGGAAGTGCTCTGACTTGCGCCATGGAGCAAGCGTGTCGAACCCTGGTCTAAGGGGTAGCCGGTGATTTTCCCCTTAAACGGCAGAAATAGACGAACTATGAGTGTCCACTGATCGCAAGGGGGTAACAATCGTATATTGAATACTCGCCCCAGTTCGTGGGCACGGCTGTCAAGTTTAACTGATTTACGTAGTCCCCACTACGACGACTCGCGACTGTTGTGCGGCCACACTTTTTTACGCTAGACGGGACGGTACGAAATTTAGGGGAAAAAAATGCAAAACGCTGCAAATTCAACAGTTTTACGTTCTTGAATCGAAGAACGAACAAAACGAGTAATCCATGTAAATCGCAATGAACAGCGGTTATGTTTTTCAATGGAGAGCGACATAACGACAATGGCGGCAATGTCCCCGTCGAAGGTAAGTTAATATCAAAGCCACTCTATTGGACGTGAATCTACGTGTGTCTTCTTATTATAATTCAATAAAATGTTGAAACTAAGAATCGAACGTTCAAAGTATTCTATAATAATTCCGTAATGTCACATTGTGCATCAACGAAACGTAATTCACTTCGCGTGTTATTCGTCCAAATTTGGATGACGTTTCACGTCAAATAAGACGCGCTATCCTTTATCTGTGTAAAAAGTATTCCGAGTTGCTCGATTCTGTGACAGGAATTTATTTGTTAACAAAGATTCGAGTGAAATATTGCGGACTATATTTAACATTTCTAAAATTAATACAATATTTCTTTGTAAATACGTTGTTGTCTGTCTATACCGATCTTTATTTTTACCGTCGGCTAGCGATGTTACGATCACGATAATCCGTTTACGTAAATGCATTATGTATGTGAATTAATAGAGGTTTAAATATCTTTTGTAGTACATTAAATACAGTTAAAACAATTTATTACCAACCGCCGCATTAAAATTATTCTACTTACATGTTGTTTTAGGATTCTGACGTGTGTAAATATTATTTCAGCGGCGATTACAGAAGGAGTTAATGTCCTTAATACGTGAACCTCCACCGGGTGTACGCGTGGATGGAGATCTTGCTGGACAAAATTTAACACAATGGATCATTCATATGGAGGGTGCAAAGGGTACCTTGTACGAAGGAGAACGGTTTCAGCTGCAATTCAAATTTAGTTCTAAATATCCGTTTGATTCGCCAGAAGTTACTTTCATAGGTGGAAATATACCGATTCATCCACATGTTTATAGTAATGGTCATATCTGTCTATCTATTCTGACCGACGATTGGTCTCCAGCTCTGAGTGTGCAAAGTGTTTGTTTAAGTATCGTATCAATGTTAAGCAGTTGTAAGGAAAAGGTAAGAGAAATATTATCGTACCTTTCAACGACGTTTCGATTAATCAAAATTATCATTACAGAAAAGGCCACCTGATAATGCATTTTATGTGAAAACATGTAACAAAAACCCAAAGAAAACAAAGTGGTGGTATCATGGTAAGCATCATGCACATTTTTCAATTATTTAACAAATGATTATCTAAAAGCTAGAATTATGTATGATTTTCTTTTATATTTGAACAGATGACAGTGTGTAACAGCAACTGCTAAAATCGTTAACAACTTGTCGATGTGCAGTTATTGCTGGACCAATTGGAATGACATTTTTTGTGTCTTAAAATAACTATCAAAATTTCATAGATGAAATTGCTGAAGTAACTTTATCACGTATTAAACAAATTAGGTGCATAAGTTAGAAAACAAAAAAAAAGCAACGGCAGCATAGTACTTATTATTACAATAAAAAGGCAATGTAAAATGCGTGAGTTATCCAGTTATAAATTATTATAATGTTATTAAGAATGATATATATTATCCCACAGTTGAATAGGAAAAGCATAAATTACAAAACGCGAATGCCGAAGAAAAAAAGGTGCACACAATATGCTAGTACACAATGAAAGCATTTTATTATCAATGTAGGAAGTGCGCTGTAAAATTATATCAGATTAATATATTGCAGTAATCACTATTAATAGCGTAACACCAAAAATACACCAATGTTATCTCATTTGTTACCCTCACTTATTTAACATTATTTTAAATAAAACGTAAGCAGTTATTTTGAATGGATCTCATGGTGTGCAATCCAAATTAAGTATAAATATAAGTATACATGATCTAAATGTATGATATTTAGTTTCAAATACATTTCATTGTTTAACTATTGTATGAATTGGGACACACGCAATGTCATTAATATCATTGACCTGTATTATTGATCAATAAAATTTGTTCTTTTATAGAACCATGGTAAAAAAAAAAACAATAAAATGACAGATTTATTTTTAATCGCATTGTCAGGAACTTAAACCCATTTACAAAAAGATATAAACAAATAATTAGAAAGTTTGATAAAAGATTACAATTTGCTACTTCGTTCGTAAATTTAACGAATTGAAATAAAAATCATACGAAAGTAACGGATTACGTGCGTTACGTTGAATTTCTATTATGATTTAAGTATGTTAGGTTAGTTACATGGTACATGACATCAACTAACCTAACTTACAGAGCTTACCTAACCATCCAACAATTTGTCCGGAAATGCACTCGAAAAAAGAGAATAATTGTATGTCACGATATTTAAAATAAGTCATTTTGAAAATGGTTTTATGTTGTGCTTGTCGATACACGAGAAATATACGAAAGAGTTATTAAAATTGACAAAATTAAAAGCGACGAATGTTTCTCAAATTCGAAGTCAGTATATAGCGGGAGAGTCCAATATCGTTGGAAAATTCAAATAAATTAAAAATGGCCGCCTGTCAAACAATTAAAATGTTTCAACATGTAAACATTGTAAACTAAAGTCAAAGGTACAAGTACAATCGAAAACAACGTAGAGTAGCGTTTCACGATGCATATCAGAATGAGTGTACGTATGAGAAGAACAGTTTGCTGCGGAATCGTGATGTTGTTGAGTGTATTTTACTTGTATACAAATCGAAACCTGTACACAAATGTACGTGACAAAAATGTCTCGTTAAAGTTACTTCTTGCTGCTGCTATAAAAGCAGCCGAACTTGGCGGTTCCGAAGTAATAGCGGTACACGATCAAGTCAAATTTGAGATAGAGAGCAAAGGTGAAACAAAGGAAGGTAAGAAGGCGTTCCTTTTTCATTTAAATGTACATACATACTGCATTTGTAATATATCATGCGTTAAAGCTCATAATGCAGCTTAGAAACTTTATTTTTGGTACAAATTTTGTGCGATTAAACTTAACAGGTGTGAATGATCCAGTCACAGAAGCAGATTACAGATCGCACTGTGCTATGTACCATTCTTTGGTAGAGGCATTTCCTGGTGTAAC
Organism: Hylaeus anthracinus; assembly: GCF_026225885.1. Taxonomy (NCBI): domain Eukaryota; kingdom Metazoa; phylum Arthropoda; class Insecta; order Hymenoptera; family Colletidae; genus Hylaeus; species Hylaeus anthracinus. Next base: position 14,604,681 of record NW_026535289.1, read on the forward strand.
AGTAATATCAGAGGAAACATCAAAAGATTGTGATAAAGTTACTGTGTCAGATGTAAAAGACTCTATTAATAATTTAATCGATTATAATATTAAGGACGAAATTGTGAATACAAATGACATTACAATTTGGATCGATCCCCTTGATGCAACTAAAGAATTTACAGGTATACATTGCAAACTTGGAATATGTAATACAAATTACATAAACAGTTATCTGTTACTTATTAATCAATTTTTAATTCAGAAAATTTGTTGCAATACGTTACAACAATGGTCTGTGTTGCTTTTAAAGGAAAGCCTATAATAGGTGTTGTATATAAGCCATTTGAAACAAAACAAAACTCCAGTTTGTTTTGGACGTGGACCAATCATGGAATATCACGAAATTTACAAGTACTACCAAAGGTAACGCGACTAATAAATTATACGAATAGATATGTTAACTAATATTTTTGAAAACAGTTGGAAGATGACAAACCACCGATTTTGATTGTATCGCAATCGCATGCTGGCCAAGTTCACAATGTTAGCAAAATTGCATTTGGTAAAGGTATCGAGATTGTTTCTGCAGCTGGTGCTGGTAATACTACTTATTAACTTTATAGTTTACCTACTATTTTGTCACCATTGCTCTATATTTCTTTATGTCCCATACATTTAGGCTACAAATTTTTAGAAGTTGCAAGCGGTAATGTATCTGCATACGTTCACATGACAGCCATAAAAAAGTGGGATATCTGTGCAGGAACCGCGATCCTTACCGCTCTTGGGGGTATGGTTACGCAATTGTTCGACCAGCAAATTATAGGTTTCGGCCCCAATGATTCCAAAGTACTTACACAGGGTCTTCTATCTACTATGAGTAATCATGCTTGGTATTTAGATAAATTTTCAAATATCTAATATAAAATATGTCCTCAAATGTAATGATAAGCTTCGAAATTCTTCCTGTAAGGATACTAAACAAATCTTCCATGTTGTAAAAATTTGATATCAGAAAATAATTCATGCGAATAATTTAAAACTTTTATTTACGAATCCTTATACGAAGTTTTTGTTTTTAATTGAATGTTCCTCAGTAAATGTGTTCTGTACAACAATTTTATACTGTAGACAATTACCATTATACTGTTTGTTGTTATCAACACATTCTTAATTTTATACTCTATGATATTGTTAAATTTTTATCAATCCTTTTTACCAAAAGAGACAAAAAAAAAATAAATTTTTCTTAAAGTAAATTTTACTTCACTTCTGTGCACAATGAAAGATTGTCCTTATTTCTTGTTGAAGTAACTAAATTCAGTAATACTATTAACAATAGTCAATGATTTTTATTACATTTTCTATGAAAAATTAAGTCAAAATAATTTATATCTTCTATACTAGTTTCACTTTCTCATCAGAAATGACTATTTCTGATATTTTCTTTAATTTTTTATTAAATTTGGTGGATGCTTTTTCATTTGTCACTGTATTCGAACAAAAATTCATGTATCGCGAAATGACTTTTTTTTGTAATCTTTTTAGTGAAATTTCTCCCTTACTTCGAACCACATCCAAGATGGCACTTTTCCAATCAAAGGTTGACTTTTCTGTGGTATTATTACATTGATTATTTGATGACTCAGAGAGTACAGTACTTTTACTTTTCTTTTTAGGAATCGATTCTTCCAGCTGTTCTTTGACTAATTCACTTTCACTTTTCTTATTGGAAATAGGTTCTACAATTTTTTCCTCCACTGTTTCAGATAACATTCTCTTCTTTGATTTTTTCTTTTTACTAACATTATTAGCTGTACCATTATCAGTGGTATGAGATTCATTAATTCCATTTTGTTCACCTTCAGTTTGATTTTCTTTGCATATGTTTTCATTATTTTGGTTTTCAATAACACTATTTTCCTGATTTTCAATTATATCTTTTTCATCATCTGCCTTACGATCTATTTTCCCTATTTACATATCAAATGTAAAGCACATTATAACGACCCATTTTGTTTTTAACAAATTATACTTACCATTTTCCTGTTCCTGCTTTTCTGGTGTAGTTTGTAAATTGTTTTTATAAGCAGTTTCCATTATATTCCAAACTTTTTCAACTACTTCTGGATTTGTTTTGTGACCCAAAGCATTCTTTACAAAGTTTAAAAACTTCCCTTTCTTTCGTGGAATATTCTCGTATTTCGACAACGTATTTAAAAAACTTCGTTCCGCATTCGACAAATTTACCTTGCTATTCAGTATATTATTTACAATATTGATCCATTCTTGTTGTTTTCGTTCGCCCTTATTTGTTCCTGCTTTTGGAACATAATCTTTTCCTCCGTATCGTTGAGCCTCTGTTATACATTTTGTGTGAGCTATATATTCCTCTCCTCTTAAAGTAATAAATAATGTATAAGACAATCGTAAGCATACGAATAAATTACATTTATTTGATATTAATTAATATTTACCGAAAATCTTTGAAACAGTCGACGCATGTTAAAAAAGGCGCGGTGCGACACTGAAATTCATAGTGTTTTGCTACTTTTGGCTTTTGTAACGTTTCACCGCAATTGTTACAAGTAAACACGACCATTTCCGTGATATTTCGTATTAAATCTACGAAGATTTATATTGTACGATATAAATAAAGTTGAGTAAATAAAATGTATTCGATAATTCCGTTACGATTAACCTAAAAATTACGGTCTACTAATTCCACGCAATTCCACGTGCTACACGCCATGGACTACCATGGACGCTATCTCATTTCAGAAGATATATCTATTTTAAGACGCGGGAGATTTGAAATTTTTGAGGGAAATTCTTTAAAATATTAGAAACTTGTATTAAATATACAGGATATTCCAAAAATGTTGTAACACCTTGAAAGAGGTGATTCGGGAGGTGATTTGAAACAACTTTTTCCTTAGCGAAAATGTCCGAGGCTTCGTTGAGGAGATATTAACGGAAAACACTGGCCAATCAGAGCGCGAGTATGCCGATGGAGCAGCCGCGGTAGCGTATGAGCGCAGCCGCCTAGCGCGTAGCCTACGTTTCACCGGCATACTCGCGCTCTGATTGGTTAGTGTTTTCCGTTAATATCTCCTCAACGAAGCCTCGGACAACATTTTCGCTAAGGAAAAAGTTGTTTCAAATCACCTCCCGAACCAACCCTTTCAAGGCGTTACAACATTTTTGGGACACCCTGTATGTATAGACAGTGAGTGAGCAACAGTGAGCAACAGTGAGCAACAGACAGTGGCAAATGGTGACAGATGGTGGTAGTAGTAAATGACAGTTCTCTGTATCTCGTTCTGAAAGCATGTTCTTCGATGTTAAGAGTTTATAATCCGAAATTTTTCTCTTAAAATTATTCGTCGTGTTTTAATATAGTTCCTATTATACGATGTGTGACATTAACGATGTGAAATTTAACAAAATTTTGACATAACTATAATCACCTTTTCGCGATCGTGTGATTTTGTCACGTCTATACAGGGAGGAGTATGATTATTATCTAATATTACCCACTTCACAGAGAAGATAATTTGTTGTTTCTAAGAAAAAAAGAAGGAGGTACTTATATTTATGTTTTTCATACTTCCTAAGCACATAGTTCTTTTTATCATCGTGACGTGAGTCATCACACTATAGATTATTGTTATCACAGATTCATTGCTACTGTAATCGTGAATGTACAAATTTAATTAAACCTTGTATATAATTTATTGACAAGCACTCCAATTTTGTTATTTTATAATAAGAAGTCATTTAATGAGTTTAAAATAGATAACCCATTTATCCTGGATAAGGTAGGACAATATGGAATTTCAAGAGCTTATTCCTCGTGGTGATAAATCTCAGAAAATATCTTGCAATCATATAATTTCAACTCACGTTTTCGCTGAATTGGTATTGCTATTGTAATTTGACACTACAGCTATCATGAGTCATCTCAAAGTATAACGTAGCTCTTCAAATGATCACAGACTAGGAAACTAGCTACAACAATTAGAAAGGTAGACAAGTGTTCTAGAAATTAAGCAAGGTGTGATAGTATGTAAATAATAACTAAAATATTCCATAGTAGCTAGTTAAAAATTTTGTTGGTTTGTATTAAGAGCATCATATTATCCAAACATTGTTTTGCAGGTGAATCAAAACATCCTTTTGGTAAACTATTGAAATGCCAAGTTCATACTTGTATGCTATAAATAATGAAGGACGCGTGTTTGGATTATCAACATCTGGGAACATGTGGCGAGAGTTCATGTACCTAGGTCTTGAGTTTAAGCAGTTATCAGCTGTACCACATTACATGTGGGCCATAGGTGGTGATCGTCAAGTCTATGTACATGTACATGGTTTAGATGTACCTATAAGAATTAAAGAAGAAATCTATGAAAATGAAGTGTGTTGATTATAATTATTTTAATTATTATCTTAGTACATATTATGTACACTTGATAATTGTGAGTAATGTTTACAGAGATGGCTTCCTTTAGATGGATTTAGTGGAAGGTTATTACCTACAGATAGGTATAACTTCTCTAATCAAGATGGTACGGCTGACCGTAGTCGAGATAAAGTAAAATTACCATCTATGGCTTGGCAATGGGAAGGTGACTGGCTGATAGAAACTACGTTAGATGGCCAACCGTTAGACCATGATGTAAATGCGGTTAAAGATTTTGTTTAGAATTAATTTAAGTTATCTGTATATGTGTAATGGATTGTTTCAGAGATGTTTTCTATGATTTTTGTTTACTCTGAGATCATGAGATTATTTTGAGTTACATTGTTAGAATTTTTCTCTTTGTTGTTGTGTTTCTTATAACTTTCTGTTTATACGTAGATTTGTTGTCAGTTGTCAACATCGAAACAAAGCGTAATGATCACAGAGAATCTGATATTTTGGTAGGGATGGACATACGCAGTTGATTTTCCAGCTACATATTCCACAAAAAAACAGTGGAAGTCCTGTGTTAGACGACGAAAATGGGTTCGATATAGACGATACAGCGCCATGAATTCATGGTGTGCTATTGCACCGCTTCATAAAGATCCAACTAAGGTAAAAGTTTTAGTCTGACGGATTTCGCTAACACTGGGAAAAAGTGTTTAATTTTTTTTACATTGTTAAGTTATCGAACGTTGCGATATATTTTCAGGAACCATTTATTGACATATCTGTGGGTGGAAATCAAATACCTGGAGGTAATCCTGGATGCCTAGTAGTCTGGGCAGTAACCGCTCATGGGAGGGTATAACTTTTAAAAAAATTCTTTTGAAGCATTTTAATAAATCGAGAAGAGTCAAATGAGATACAAAAAAAATAATGTTGTAATATAGTTCTGGTTACTGCAATAACTATAGTTTTTATCTTAATTTACCGTAACCCTTGGTTTAAAAGGAAGTAAATTGCTTAATTAACAATGATTATAATGTATAGGTAATGTTCCGTGTTGGAACTAGTACAACTTGTCCTGAAGGACAAAGATGGAGTGCTATAAAATTAGCCACTGGTTACGAGGTATGTCAAATCAGTGTTGGAATGACTGGTCTCGTATGGGCCGTATTGATGGACGGTAAAGCACTGGTGCGTACAGGTGTTACTAGAGAGAATCCAATGGGTATATAACTTTTGTACGATCGCAAAATTATCATTATAAATTGTCGACACGAATAAGTACAATTCTATTTTATAGGAGAGGACTGGTCAGAGATCGACCCTCCGCAAAAAGATTTGAAATTGGTACAAGTTAGCGTTGGCACGGATGCCGTATGGGCTATAACACAGGATGGGGGAGTATGGTTTCGGAAAGGTATTAGAGGTGATATGAGTGGAGTTTGTGAACAGGTGGCTATTGGGACTGGATGGGTAGAAATGTTAAGCAAAATGTCGCTAGTATCTGTTGCTTCAAACGATCAAGTAATTTTATTTATTATGAAAAGCGTATAAGTAAACTTTTTATATCTGTTTACACGTTTACTATTCTGTTAGGTTTGGGCTATTGGTCAGGAAGATAGGTGTTTGTATTATCGTACCGGTATTACACGATCGGAATTAACTGGTAAAAAGTGGAGGGTAATAAACGCTCCTCTGCAGCTTAGCAGAGCAAGTAGTAACGCCAGTTTATCGTCGACCAATAGACATAGTATGTGCGGTACTCCTCAACAACAAAGACATCAGAGTTGGGGATCATTGGTATCTATCTAATAAAAATGTGTTCTTATAAAACATATTCTAACGCGTTGATTTCTCTTCGATAATAAAATAATTATTCTAGAATCGGCCGCATAGTACCAGCGATGGTACAACGTTAATCAGAGAATGGGAAGAACAATCTCATTCAGCGCCAACGCCAACATCTTTAAAATTATGGCAACGGACAAACGATGGTGCTACAGGTAAAACTCCACACCAAACATCCTTCCAGGACATGTACCTGAACGATGGCAAAAAGAGGTAAACATATAAATAGTTAACAGAAATTATTTTTGAACTTGTTTTAAAAAATATTTTATAAACGATTATAGGTCTACAAATTCATTAGATATGGGTGATCTGACCGAAGCTAGCGTTGCGAATATAACCATATCGAACGAATCGTTGACCAAAACAGGTGAATCTATAGTAGTCTCTGGGAAAGGGATGGGCAGTACTGTGAAGGTTAATAGAAAGTTCAATTATAACTATTTTTAGATTAATAATCTTTCCTCGCCGAAATTGAAGTTTAAAATTTCAATAATATAGATCAATCCAGCTGCTTGGAGTCCCGTTCACTCGGTTGGCTCTATGGTAGGCGTAGAAGCTCATCCAGAGACGGATGGAAGTATATTCGATCCTGACTTAACCAGTGATTCTGGAGTCTATGGGGAAGACGAAAGCTCGGGTGCGATGTACTGGGCCGAATGCGATGCTTCCTGGTATAAAGTAGAAGCTGGAGCGTGTTTCCTTGATCCATCCAACCCTCCAAAATGGTATATCGAATACCGTAAATAACGAAATTATCCTACAATAAAATGTACAACTATTAACGTGCCTATTCGAAATTTATAAGGATCGCGGATACGAATGGCACGAATCACGGAGATATAGCAGAGTCATGGAGGATACAAATTTTAGAAGAACTGAAAAGAAGATTACACAAAGTACAATTTGATGCGACAATATATGAAAAAGTTGTCGAAAAGTGAGGTCTTGATTACTTTGATTACGTACATTGGAACAATAATTATATATTTGTAATAACCTATTGCAGATCATCTTGGGTAAAAACTGGCGATGCGAAATGTAAAGTTAAAGGTAGCAGTTCGTATGAAGATTGCGTAATTGAATTAGATTGGATAAGCAGCGACAGCGGGTCCCTAGATTGTGGAACAGTAACTATTTTGAACTCTCATAAAGTAACGACAATTGTAAGTTGGCGAAGAAGTAAGCGTTACGCTAATGTATCAAGTACGTTTTTAGCTGCCTAACATAAATTTGTTGTAGGTTCAATTTCCTATATCCGAGATCACGTGTGTAGTATGCTGTAGCGAACCTGGTAATCCACGGATAGCAATTCATACTCCTCGATTATCTCGTTCTAAAGTTCTTAGATTGCAGTTTTCTAGCGATACTGAAATGGAAGATTGGTTAACGCATTTAACTTCAGGTACATATAATTATGCATAATTTACATAATATAAATTCTAAAATTTCTTTCTCATCGTTAGTTTCTTGTCAAATGAATAATGTGTATGGAAGACCGGGTCCCAATTCGATTTGGACTACTACAGCATTAGGAGACGTGTATGTTTACGACCCTGCAGCTGTGGAAGTAAGTTACTACGTGAAATATATTACGCGATAGAGATTAGCATTCATTTTTTGTGAATTCGTTATAGGAAAATCAAATCGTTAACGACACATACGTACAAGAATTAGACGTTGCGGGAAAAGAATTGCCTTTCGAATGTATATTACAAAATGGTTTCGGTTATGGTAGTTCCCTGAAAATTACTATTTGTATTCACGATGACGCCGACAGGTGAGGAACGATGATTCGAATCAAGATAAACGGCAGTTAAGTTTCTGTTCTAATTTTTCATTAGGTTAACATTTAATCTCGTCTGTTATACGACAACATCTCTGAAACAAAAATCCGTGGTGGATAGCCACGATGTAGCGTTACACTTCAATCCGAGACTCAGAGAAAATATAATCGTACGGAATACATATCACAGCGGACAGTGGGGCGACGAGGAAAGAAACGGAAACAGTCCGTTGAAATCTGGCAATTTCACGTTAGAGATCATTTGCGAAGAACGGGGATATAGAATTTTTATCGACGATAGCGAATTTACTTTTTACAGTCATAGAATATTACCGCAGAGTATTACTCATTTACGAATCAAGGGATTGATGACATTGTGCAGTATACTTTATAAATCCCTGTCTGTACGTAATAATTTCGATTGCGATATAATGATTAGTATCGTCCGCGTAGAGTAAAAAGAAATTATAAAACGGTACTACTTTATATGATAGGTAATCATCGATCCGATTACGATGTTTTGGAGACAAATTGGCGGCCATTTGAAAAAAGTTGAAACCTGTTCCGTTGGTGTGACATGGGGTATAGGATATGACAGTACCGCGTGGGTGTATACTGGTGGCTGGGGTGGCTTATTTTTAAAAGGTAATGTAACCGAGACTTTCGTAGCATTGCGTAACGGTAGTAATGTTATACGTCGACATTTACAGGATTAGATAGCAATACGGGAATAAACACTATGGTCGATACTCATAATTATTACGTTTACGAAAATCAGCGTTGGAATCCGTTAACTGGATACACGTCTCATGGTCTTCCAACGGATCGCTACATGTGGAGCGATGCGAGCGGACGTCAGAAACGTACTCGAGAACATACAAAGCTGCTATCGATGCACTGGCATTGGGTGAGTTCATATTGTACCGAAGAGGCGTTACAAATATTTGTTTACCGCGCAATAAATGCACAGCAAATAAGTTTATGTTTTCAAACAGGTATCAGACTGGATAGTCGACTTTCATACACCCGGGGGTGTCGATAGGGATGGCTGGCAGTACGCCACTGACTTCCCTTCTCAATATCATGGGAAAAAACAGTTCACCGATTATGTTAGAAGAAGAAGATGGTTTCGAAGGTGTCAATTAACGACCAGTGGTCCATGGCAAGAATTAGGAAATACAAAATTGATCGATGTCTCTTTATATGTACGAAACGATCCGTCGTTACATTTCTAATAACAAACACAAGTAAATAATTTTGCGATGTTGCTTCTGTTAGGCAACTGGAAAACCTGGTACGGATGCTCAAGTTTACATATGGGCGGTAGCTACTAACGGTGAAGCTTTATTTAGGAGAGGCGTTTCGGAATCCTGTCCAGTGGTATAAGTAGACAATTTTACTAATATCACTGACTTAAATTTCTGTTTAAACCACACTATGAATTTATACGATGTTTATTTTTAGGGAGTTTCATGGGAACATATACCGAGTGATCAAGCCTTAATAGGTATTTCGTGTGGTCCAGGAGGCCAAGTTTGGGCTGTAGGGAAAAATGGTTCCTCTTACTGGAGGCTAGGGATCACACCTTCAAAACCTGCAGGTACAAATACAATAACGTTATAGGTTGTAATTGGGTAACGTTAAGTCTCCACAGCCATCAAATTCGTTTAATTAACTCCCATACGTCGTCATTTAATTTGACAGGTGTGCAGTGGCAAAATGTTGAACCACCGGCAGGTGCTCATTTAAAACAAATTTCCGTGGGGAAAGATGTAGTGTGGGCGTTGGATACAACAGGTAGACTGTCTGTTCGCCGCGAAGTGCAAATGAACATTTTTCCAGAAGGAACACATTGGCAGACGCTTCCCGCGATGCCGAATGATCCCATTCATATAGGTACTTTTTAAATTTACCGTTATACGAACCAGCGTTTCCCAACTTTGTAGCAGAGATGAGCAAAGTAACTGATAAAACATAATTTCTTTATTCTTTACTCATAGAATAAACATTCCTTTAAATTATAGAATTTAAATATTTATTCCAATAGAAGTTTGCTCATCTTTGTCTTCCAGTACTCGGCAGGGTTGGGCAAATTTTATTTTGAACGACGAATAAACGTTGCATTTAAATGTTATTCAAAATAGAATTTATTCGAATAGAAACGTGTTCGAATAACGTCCAACTCTGGTATTATGTAATAATTTTAGTAACTTCCTCTAATGTAGTACGTCGCTTTAATTCTGGTGAAGTATTTCGCTAACCGTATTAGCAGCTCGATTAAACTCTGCACTAGTCTTTTTGTTCGTAGTTAGATAATGACTGAACGTAGCGAACGATTCGTATAGTTTTTGCGGTGTTGGTTATTTTCGTAGAGATACATCAGTTTTAATTCCTTTCTGAAAAAATTCCAGAGAAATGTAAGATGAAACCCCGAAAGGCTGTGTTTCTTGGAAAACTCTGCAGAATGCCCTTCAAAAGCTCTGCGTTGGGAAACGCTGATATAGACAACGCGTCTATTAATTTAGATACACTCTTTGACCCCTGTTACATAGGTATATTTTGGGAGACTATGATTCCGCCGTAGACAGTACACGTTCTATTTCATACGAGTTTTCCAGTAAAATTCATTATGAATTTACTGTAAGCTTGCGAAATGTTTTGATTATGTTTTGGCTGCATGCTTTGTTCTGTCCATTCTGAGTCTCGTTCTATCGTAAAATACCTTAACTCGTAATCAGTACGTAATCCATCCTTGTTTGTTTTAGATATGTCCGTTATAAATGCGAAGCAAGGTTTTCGACACGTTGCCGTTGCTAGGGAACAAGGTCAAGTATGGGCAGTTTCGGGGGCTGGAATACTTTGTCGCAGAATTGGTATTACCAACGAAAACCCAGCTGGAACTGGTTGGGTCACCGGTATAGGGGTGAGTTGATTCGCGTCACGGATTAATGTAACGTTAGATCACGTCTAATGTTACGATTACTTTTAACAGGCGAATTGGCAGTACGTGAGCGTAGGAGGACTTGTAAATAAAATGAAATGAAACGATTGAATTTTAAATCGGCGAAGGATTCTTGTAATAATAAGATACACGAAGTACTATTGTATTGCTACCATCTAGTAATGTAATATTCTAGCTTTTTATTTTCACCAAGAAATTTTTCACAAGTACGAGAAAATGAATGCATGTGCATGTAAGATATAGAAGTTTTCCATAATGGATATGGCATAGCTTTGCGAATAATTCAATTTTAAGCTTGACGTGTGACGTATCTAACAAACGAAAAAGACGTTATCCAAAACGTACAAACCATACCGATCATTGACTATGCGTGATATATTTGTACTTATTTTCCGGTACAATTTTATTTGACTTCTGTATGATAAGAAATATACGTACAGGTAGAAGAATTAATCTATACAAATTTGGTGATACATTTTTTTTTTCTTATAGTTTCGCCAACGAAACATTCCAAACCCATGCATTTGCATAACCACTGAATATATAATAATAACATAGAAATAGAAAATAGTATGAAATGTTAATTTCATTTTATAATGACATACCTTTGATACCTCAAAAAACCATAACTCGATCGTATTTACCACTCGCCTTGCCTGTGAACAAATTATTTTGTTTATTACCGTATAATGAAAAATTTTAGATTTTAGGATCAAAATAAAACTGCTAGAGCAAGTATTCAAGATTGAAATTACGATCGAGCAATCAATCGCGTATAAAATTTTATTCCAATACTTTCGATTTACTACGTGTTCCATCTTATAAATTCGATCAAAAACTATAGTTCTTCTAACGAACACGCCAAGTATTCCTATATGAATCTATTTTGTGTAGTGCCTGAAATGTATTGTCTCATATTTATTATTTGCAAGATCTTATTTTTGAAACGAAGAAAAGATATCGTAACATAGAAAAAGTTTATTTTTTCGAAACTATGGATATCGAGAACGTTTACGACAACTATAACATCGCTGTATTTAGGTAGTATTTTTAAAACGCTACTGCTAATGAATTTATTATAAATATTTGTTTTATCGATATTAAATGTTATTTTATTACGAATTATAAATATTAAACTTTATTTCGTTGAAAATGTATTTTTAACATTTCATTAAATTATGTAAACAAATAAATCTGATTTGATGTCACGAGTGCCATAATTATTATATTTAATACATATATATTTATATAAAATTTAATATATAATTATAATTATGACTAATTCTACGGCTATTCTTGATCAAGCTCAAGTGTATAATTACGAAAGATATAAATCCGTGGTCCGCGTGTATCGAGTCACCGCATGATAACGGTTTGGATCGCTCGATACCGTGAATGTGCGCGTGTGTATCTTTTTTGCAAACGACCGCGTCCTTTCTCTCGTCTCCGTACTCGAGGAACGATAGACGTTCGATTATGAAATCGTTACATCGTACGAACGATCGGTATCGTGGAACATTGCACGTGTCAAACAGAGACACGAGACACGGAGACGACGCTAGACGACGCTCTCGGAGGCACAGTCGGTGGAAGATCCAGCGGAGTCGTAAATCGAGACACGAAGAGGGGTGTACACCTTGAGCTGGCACAGTTGCGCGACACGAAAGAAAACTTTGATGTTTACATAAATTAATGCGTAGAACTATTATTGGATTTAGGTTTTCAATCTATATAAGTGTTTTACTGTATCTATGACCTCTGTTGTATATAAAATGTTATATGCATAATAGCGTGTTAACACGTTGAACGCCCATGTATGGATGACGGAGCTTTTCACTAAGGAACAATTAATTTTAAGAATTACGTGTTAATGAAAACAAATCTAGATATAATAGAATACAAAAATTAATACAACGAATGTTGGGCTCCATAGTTTGTATTCGTCTCGAAGCAAAATTTTAGTCCTGCAGACCTTTCCGCGCGAGTCGGTCTGACAGTCAACGCGTTAACTCGAAAAGGGCAGAACGTAGCGCGATTCGAAGCACGAACGACGGCTGAACGCCGCTCGTCTTGATCGACGATCGAGATCGATCACGGATCGGCTACCGTGCACGGAATGCGATGGGTTCGGTGCGAAAAAAATCGAATAAAAGGGTAAAATGTCAACGTGACTCGGTTCTACCTACGAAAGAGCAAACGCATCCTATTAGCGGTTCAGAGATCGCATTGTTCGCCGATGTGCCCTTAAACGAGCGAAATCTCATCCATCGTAACGACGTTGGCCTTTGAATCGCGTGCCAAACGGATGGCGATAAATCCAACCGTCCCCACGGTCGAGAGAAGAAAATAATCGCGAACGGATACGTATGAGAACTCGTACGCTCGCGCTTGCGGTCATGAGCAATTCATCGAATACGTCCAACACGCGACATCCACTGAGATACGCAACGATAAGACCCACTCGCGTCCCAGGATGGTGCGCTACGCGTTCCGTGGGACTTCTATTATATCCAATTATATCTTGCCGTGCGATCGGACAGAATCAAGTTCGTAGACACCGACCCCCTCTTGTCGTGTTGACACGGCGATCGTGAAAAACTGACAGAAATGTTAATTCGTTGCGTCGAGTGGCCTGTTACGGCTGGTGTTCAGGCCACGTCGATGTCTACATTATCTTTCAGCGTCTCGATCGTTTTATTACAGTCGGTAGAGACACGAGGTTCTTTCTGAAAACAGAGACATACGATGTAGTCGATTCATCTCGTAATTGTTCGCTAAGCGTAAGAATTCTGAGAGGAAACGAAGATTAACTACTCTCGGTACCGTAATCCTCTTCAATCTCGTTTCTGAAAATTCTGAGGATCCTTCTCGAAATTTCTAAAGGTTACTTGGAACGATATCTAGGATTGCAAACTCTCATGCAGTAAGTACTAACAAATTAATAAACTTGTAAATCTCGAAGAACTTCTGATTGTCGAAGACGTCCATTAATGTCTCTCAATTGTTCTAGACTGGAGGTGCTTAGCCTTTGCGCGACGGTGATCGCCGAGAGAGGATCATCTGAAAGAAAAAAAAATATATGAGTTACGGGAGCGTTCGCGATGTCGTCCCGATCCCTTGCGATCCTGAGTATCTATGACACCAGAGGGAGGGGAAAAAACAATCGTCGTTGCAGGTAGCGGACGGTATATAAAAGCTCGACGAGCGAACGAGCGCAGATGTTGGTTAGCGACTTCTGAAATCCATCGGTTGCGTCGCGAGTCGTACAGTCGCGTGTGCCACGAGGGATGCCATTTCGAGTGCCGTCAGCGTGACCTTACCTCTGGCGACGATGATCTCTCGCAGAATTGTGCCTCGATCGCTGGTACGTTCCTGGAAAACGAATCAGGACGATTATATACGACAGGGAATAGTAGGGAAACTCGAGTGGTATGGGAACAGATACCTTCGAGGGTAGAAATGTGTTTTTCGCCTCGCACAGCTTACGCGCGATGGGTCCTGCACGTGTTCAATAGTGGAAGTATACAAAGACGGTATACTAAGTTCATCCCTTGGATTCAGGCTCTCGACGGCATTCGGTTGTGCTTTCGTTCTCGCTCCTGCTATTTTTATGGCGCCCCGCTGTATGTGGAACCTAGTAAAACTCAAATGGAAAGTGAATAGGCTTTACAATACTGGGAACAATTAAACCCTTTGCATTCGAGAGGTGATTCTCAGCCACCACTAGGTTTTCTTTAGGTTTCATATCTTTGGAACTCGAAGTGTCGATAAAATGATTGTCGTTGAGGCAAAGGTGACCTGATTCTCAAATCTCAAAGTAAGCTTAGCATTCGCGACAATAGAATGGTAAGAAAGCATCTCGAGTTGCAAAGGGTTAACATTCTTTTTGTATTTTTCTTTGTACCTTTGCGGGAATAATATCACTCCAGTTCTTCTCCACGAAAATAAGTCCAGACAGGCCCTCGTTAGAATTGTCTTCAATTACAATTTATCCGAATCATTTATAAAAAGAGAAACCCTGCAATTGTGTACAATTAAGAGCCTGAACAGGACTATGTTCGTGGTTATTTTCATAGAGACAATTTCCACGAAGATACAACGAAAAATGTACAAGTTCTTAGTTTACGATAGTAAATATACGAGTGTCAGTTACTATCAACCCGATACATGCGACGTGTACGTAATAACTTCTCATCAAATTGCGTAAGTAGGATCGCCACTTATCGGTCATCGAGCGACCTGTTCCGCAGGATCCCTTACTTCGCCAAGTTCGGATAAAGGAGGAATGTAACGCGCGTCGATTTAACGATGCTCGAGGTGATTTCGCGTGGACACGGAGGATGAATAAAGTAGAAAGTATCCATTTGATTCGGTCGCGCGGACCAACGGACAGGTGGTAACGCGGAAAGATTGCTAGTCGAGAGGTCACCGAGCGTCGAAAGAAACCACCTCGGGCTAGCAGGTTCTTCGACAGTGTCGGGAGAGTTACGTATACGCGAACGTCTGCATAAATCAGACATAACGGCGATGGGATGCGCGTACAGTCGCTTGTAAATATGCTCGCGACATTATCGCGAGACAACCATGGAGAACCATCCTCGGAAAACACGCCGCGTTCGTATCTCGTATTCCATTCTCATTGATGCCGATTGGATCGTTTCGTAAGTAACGTGTAATTCGATGCATCGACTTGAACTTAGAGTTCAGAGAGAACTTAACCAGTAACGCAACAATGTCTCGGGATTTTATTATTTATATCTCTTCATCTCGAGCAATCGACTGGATGAACTTAAAGCAATGCCTCGAGTTGCACGCGCAACCCTCTGATCGTTTCGCGCCCCGTTTCCTCAGATCCTCTGGCTGCTGGTACTTTCCGTGTGCTGTTGCATCGGTGAGAAATTGTCTCCGGATCAGAAGGCGCCTCTGTTCGCTCGTGGCTCGGGGGGGTTGATCCTGAACACGCCGTTCGAGGACAACAAAGCCAGGAAAAGTCCAGTGGCGAGCGCAAACGTTAACGTGAACGCGAACGCGGAGGACGGAGTGCAGAGAGAGGAAACAGAGATGCTGAAAGAAGTGGACGGTGAACTGGTGCGAACTGTGAAGGGAAGCTTCTCTTACAACAGCCCCGAGGGTCTTCCGATTTCCGTAAAGTGAGTCCCAGGCTTTTGCTATCGCTGCGTGTTGAAAACGGGTTGTTGGATTTTGATGTGTCTTGAAGGTATGAGGCCGACGAGAACGGGAACAGAGCCAGTTTCAAGTTTGGCACTGGCGGAGGGACTGGTTCGGGGACTTCGGGTCGTCCCTCGGGCCCGAAAGGAGGAAACGCCGGTAATCGCGGAGGTCAAACCGGTCAAGGACCTAAAAAAGGATCGAAGAGCGACTCGTATCTGCCGCCGAAGGATGTCGACAGAAGCTATCTTCCGCCGCAATAGGATTGTCTATTCCATTCAAGCGAGTTCTCGATTATCAGTCGTTTTGGAGAATCGTACTCGCTGAACTCGTACCGAACTTCTCCATCGACTGGCGGCCGACATTGTAAACCTTTCTCTCCGTCACTCCCGCACGCCTGCCAAAGCTTTCGAAGCGCTTCGACGATTCGCTCGAAAGTAATTTTACTCGTGAATTAATTCGTTAGTAAACGCCTCGACGCAATGACTTTTATAACATAAGAAATAAAATATATTTTTTCACAGACGATCGCATCAACTCCCCAGTTTCGAGATTCCATCGTCGAGCTATTACACTTTATCGTTATTTAAATTTCGCAGCTTTCGGTCGATACAAAATTCGTGAAATCGTAATAACGAGCTCGGTTCCTGTAGATCGTACGATTATAAAAAATGTTTATTTTTAAGAATCTTGATATCTTTACAATTAAAACAACGTTACTTCGATTTCCTAAATTGTCTGGCAAATAACGAGCATCCGTTAGCGTTCATCTCTCGGAACCGCGATACGTTGTGTAGCCGAACGGACTCAACAGCACTGGTATGTGGTAGTGACCAGCAGGGTTCCTTACGTCGAACACGATCTCGATGAAAGGATACATCGTTTCTATTCTTCTCAGCGTAAAATATTTATCGACGTCAAAGTGAATCTTGTAACGTCCCGTCGTGAAATTAACTTTCATGTTATCCACCAAGTCTACGCATCGACCGTTTGGACTCGTGTTGCTGCAAAAACGAAACGAATTGTTTTCATCGGAAGACATTTGTCGATAAGAATTCCGGGTTTAACGGTGGTATACCTTTCATTTAAAAATGTCCATCGTCCGTCCATTAACTTGTATAGGCTCACTTGCAGCCCTCCAACCGGCAAACCTTTACTTGTATCCAGGACATGAGTAGAAATACGAGGCTTTTTACCAGATGGAGATTTAACCGACTTCAAAAGCACATGCTGAAACAACCGTGCTCCTTGAGAACTCATAAACAGTAGCGAGATATCCGAGATACCATATATACTTAGTTATCATCGATATACCTTTTTTGGAGATTGATAGCTGGTACTAGCTACAGCGAGCTGATCCTTGTTCGATTGAACGTCTTTCGCGGTGTCCTCTTGTTGGACAGCTGTAATTACAGGTTTCCTACCAGCCATTACCAACGTAGGGAGTTTACCCTTTAATTTACTCAGAACATATTGGGCACCAGGTTGAAATGTACCACCTGTTAAAGTCAAAGTTTTGCCACCCGACGTTAGAGTAATCGTTTTACTCTGTGCGGGTGCAATGGGAATCGTATTTACGGGTTGAAGCACACCGATCGTATTCGAAGCGGGTGCGACTGAAGTATTTATTTGATAAGCCGTACTTAGAACAGGCAATGGGCAAGCCATCACTAACTCGGCGTCTCCTTGTTTCACGTTTTGCTGAAACGACGTTGTCAAATGTGATTTAAATTGCTCCGTTTGATCAATCGTGATATGCTACATTACAGATCGTATAAAAAGTTACCAATAATTTTGCAGACTTTCTGTCCGCTTTAGTTTCGCCTCGTCGAATCGCTCTTCCATTCTCACGCGATTCCTTCTGCGATTCCTTGTGAGAATCTTCAGCTTCGGGAAGAATGGACATAACTTGGATGTCCGTGTTACATTGAGATTCGGATTCTACTACCATTTCCATCTGCACAGCCCCTTGATTGTCAGATTCTTCTAAATATTCGCTCTGCATGTGGTCCATTGCTTCGGCCAAAGTATCCCCGCAATCTTCCTAATAAATCCAGGGATAAACATTACAACAACCAACCAAGATATACTATAAAATAAAAAACAAATCCTACCAGCCTCTCTATTTTAATCTTTTTCATACTATGTTTAACATCGTCGTCATCCAAAGTCATTTGTAAATGTTTCGTATCTTCGTCTTCCTCTTCCTCTTCTTCCTCCTCCTCCTCTTCTTCTTCTTCTTCGACATCGCCATCGTCGTCTTCAGGCGAGTCTTTGATTTGCGTTTCGTCCAATTCGTCGTCCGTTTCTAATCTTTCGACGACATACTCGACGTCGTCTTCGTTTTCTTCTATTTCCGCTTGTACATGTTCTATAGTCTGGTGAAAACATACTTCGATTCAATTTTCCCAGGTATTTCATTAATAAAATAATATAAAAGATATAATAAATAATAACCTCTATCTCTTCAACCTCTTCTACTTCAGCTTCTCCTTCGGGATGCACTTTCAGAGCAGCTGTCTTTTTCTTCTCCTCTGCCTCGTGTAGCAAAGCAGCACGTTGATGCTTCATCGTGCAAGTGTGTTTCAATAAGGAAAGTCTGTGAGCATGAAGATTCTTTTTGCAATACAAGCAATAAGCACGTGTGGGTTGAAATGGCACATGTGTCAACCATCCTGGAAAAAATATATTGTGTTAGACATAGTTTTGGTAGACGTATAATATATGTTTATGTGCAATAATTGGTATTTTTTTATTTTTCTTGTTTCACTCTATGAAATATGGGGATCTCTTTCAATTTCAGATAGTATTGTTTTTTGTCTTCTGCATAACATTTTTGATTAATTAGATTCATTTTGCATGCTTCTATAATATTAGAATAGTATATTTACTGTTATTTAAAAATTGTGCAATTTTAATATAGGATCTATCTCCTTTCATTATCACAGAAATTAATGGCATAACAAATATTTTACATTGTATGGGTTTAGCAATCCCGAGGTACCCCAGCTATAGAAAGATCAGTGGGCCCCAATGGGAGAGTTATAAAAAAAGGGTATCCAAGTAAATACAAATGCAAACAAGCTTAAAGCAAGAATTAAATGAACATAAAGAATGAACTAAATCCAAGACTGCTATATATATAAATTAGGTGTTATAGTCAAGCTAAAATTTACTTATTTACTTTACGTTGCCTTAAAGGAATCTTACATTATAACATCCTATAAACATTTGCTAAGAATTTTTTACAACTTCTGAAATCTTTCGATTTTAACAACTTAAATCGCTTTACACCATATATACTTAGTTATCATAACTAGTTACAACTTTATCGCTTTTAACAATGTAAATCGCTCATACATTATTTAATTTTTGTGAAATGTGTACATTTTACTTAATCGCGTACAAATATGCAAAAAGCATTCTACCTTATGCAAACTATATCGCGTCCATTCGAACAATAAACGTGAATGAACGTACTTCTGATCGTATATTTTCATTCGGCTGTGAATAAATATTTCATTCGCAATTTCGCGCGCGCTATTCTCTCCTCTCTCGAGGAATTCGGGCCCAACGCGGCATATCACCAAACGCATTTCAACCATATGGTGATATCTACGCGAAAGACAGTCGAATTACCCAGCGGTAGATTTACTGGTAACTTATTAACGCTAGTAATATGGCTAGGCATGTAACAACAGCGTACGGTACTTCAGTAGTGTCGTATCGTGTGTTGAACGTGGTAGATCGCTGCTCCGTAATTTTTTTTTTCTACGGGAAAAATCATTGACGTTTGTTCGTACGTAAACAATACGGTCAGGAGGAATCGTTGAAAAGGTTCTCGTATACGAGTTTCGTGCGAACAGAGGGGCAAGGATACGTGGCAACGCGCATTCGTGAAAAGGGATGGAACGGAAAAAGTACCGTGCTCGACGAAAAATGTTCGAAAGAGTAGAGGATTGTTATTGATCATCGGATATGTAACGAGATGGAAAAGGGTCATCGTCGCGGCGTTCTCTCTAAAAATAATTAACTCGTGAGGATCGGAAGCATCGTTAAGGCCATGACGACTCGCAGCTAGACAATTGTAGTATATGTATATAGGCATATCCAGCGTGGCACGATACTCGGAACAATGCGTTACCAACGTCGACGGGACGAGGTACATCTCGTGACTCGTGATTATTTTTGGAGCAGCGATCGAACGGTAACGGAATGATACCTTTGAAGTCGGACATCTGTTCCCATTCTTTCCGATATCGCTGCGTGTAGACGCGCGTCTTAGCATGGCTGATTTTCCCTGTCGGAGTAAGACGCTGGCCCGTCGGCGTTAGAAAATTCAATACCGTATCGCTGCTCGTAACCATCGTCGAATGCCTCTTCTTCTCCATTACTTCGTAACGTGGGGCTGATTCGAAATCGCCCGGATCTCAAAATACCCAAAATCGTAACACGAAATCACTAAATAGTTTTTTCCACGATGAAATAGGGAGGGGGCACGGCGGCGAGAAACGAGACCCTCGCCTGGCCTAGTACCGAAGTTAACTCCCTAGCAATGGCGGACAACTGCAACGCTGCAACTGATGCGTACCTCCCCCCTAACCTTCCCCACTATTTTAACTAACCGAACGACAATGACGTACCAACGTTTACGGCGCCCTGCTTTTACATACGCGAATACGCAGCTATCGAACCATAAGTTTAAACAAATTCTCCACGTTCCTCGTGGAATATTACCACCATTTAATACATACGCGTGAGATTCAAACAATTTGTTAAGATTGCAATCTTAACATTACCGGTCCGTTCGTCGAGAAAATTCGCGTAATTTAAAATCTATTTCGGACTCTTATTTCGGTTCATTGGCCAGTATAAATTAATTTAGTATTCAATTTCTGAGGAACTCGATTGAAAATCATTTTATTTCCTTCTAATACAATTGCGTAAGATTCGCAATCTATGTATCACTTGTTTGACGACTGTATACGATACTGTTCTTGGATAGGATATACGTAATAATTAGTCGAATCGATATGCGTGCGCATACTAACGGATGTTCCGTATTAAGCGGGAAAGATATTAATTGTTTGTGTTCAGAAAAAGTATCTACCGTTTTATCTTTAAAGTGGAACAGAAAATATTTCTTATATATTTGCTACGTACCCTGTATGTTTTCGAATTAAAATATTTCAGATACAAATGATAAACGATTTTCCGTTGTACCCGCTGTGTAAAATTTTGAGCGCCACCTAAACGACCTTGAATTAGCGAATCAATAGTAGCGCGCTCTTTGCGAAAGAATCGCGAATTAAGTATATCTAAATTAGGGGAAACCTTCGAAATAATATCAATTACGAAACTTCTGAAAACTTGTAGAAAAATAAACGTGAATTTGCAGTTGCCTTCTGACTCCATTATTATATCTATACATAAAAAGTTTACTTCTTCAACGGAATTACAATTTAATACACCGTAATATACTTAATTCCTATTCAAAGTTAATTCGTTACAGCATATTTATGGGTCGCATTAATTTCACATACTTATAATTATGCTTTCGTATCCTATAAATCCTAATTTCTTGTTCATTCAAAAGACAAACTATTGTTTCTAGATTTTTGTTAGGGAAGAATATTTCACTGTTTATAGTCGTATTCATTGGATGTATCCGGAAAGGTTACCGCTCATTAAGCTGCTCAGTGAGCGAATTTCAGAACCAGTGGCGCCATCGGTGGGAAAACGCCCAATTTTGTAGCGGAAATAGTTTCCACCGTTACTACTAGATGGCGCCACCAATTTCTTTAATGGTTTTTTTTCTTTTATTTTTCAAAAATACATAATTAACACATTTCTTGGCTTTATGCCTCTGTAATACATTAGTTTAGATATCAAATGTATTCTTTGTATGAATTGTTATTTCATTCAGCAATAATTATCGACCATTTTGTTAGTGGCACCATCTAGCGACAACAAGGGGAACTATTTTCTCTACAAACTTGGGAGTTTTCCCACCGATGGCGCCACTAGTATCCCGCTCACTGAGCGGCATTCTGTTTAGAAGCTCTCCCAGAGAACTGAGAAGTCAACACAGAATAATATTATTGTAAAAAATATGTAAAACTGTAACAATATTATATCATATACGGCAGTGATGTAAATGTTCTGTATGAATATCTTGCACGATTTTCTTTTAATTAAGTACCTATTAGTATTATTTAATTATAATTAATCTAGCAAAAATATGATGATTATAGCTAAAATATTATAGCTATTTGTATAACAGATATTCTACAATATTATACAATAGATAATATCCATTCTCTCTTATCATGTTCAACAAGTTGTTTTGTTTTTAAACAATGGAACAGATCAGATATAGGGTAGAAGCTTATATTGTGCCTGTGAGCAACAATTACCGTACCACTTCTGTCACAAGTGAATCAGAGGATGCAAAAACAAACTTGAATATAATTAATAATTCATCTATTAATATTAATGAAACTGAATCGAAGTGTACCGAAAATTATAAAAATGATTTGCTTTCCATGGAAGAAGAGAGCATGCAAAATGTGAAAAATTGTCTACCACTTGAGAAGTTTGTTACAACAAACTATATAGATGTGAATAAAACTAACAAAAGCAATTCTGATACATTTTGTTCTCTTAAGAGTTCCAAGTACAAGAAATTATACGATGTACAGGATGCATGTTTTCCTTCATCTATGATCAACAATGTTCACACCAATCAATTAACAAAGTTGACACCAATTGATGAGAAAACCGAAGAGTTTGAAGAAAAAGTTACGGATCTCTGTTACCATGGCTGTAAGAATGGATGTTCGGCATCTGTGCCAACACCACAAGAAGTTAGCGAAGAAGTATTTAAAGGAAACTGGTTAGAAAAGTTGAAAGATATAAACGAAAGGGAAGCTTCATTGAGAAATAAGGAAGTGATGTTACAAAATCGAGAGAGAGCATTGTTAAGAAAGGAAAGGGAAATAAAAATCTTGGAGCATCGATTAAAAGGTAAATTGAAGCATGCAGATTTTTATCTTAAAGAAAACAAATGCCTGCAAGATTTATTGAAGATACACAATTCACAGAAAAATACTTTACAATCCTTAGTTAATGTTGAACCAACAACAAAGCCTGCAGAATTCCAAACAAATGGTAATCCCATAGAGAAATCTGATAATATAGATATCAACAAATTTAGTTCATACACAAAAAATGTTTGTATGCAAAATACATATACTACTCAAATTGAACAATTATATAAGGACATAAATAACATAGAGATAACAAATATAGATCTGCAACAAGAAAAATCAAGCATTGGGAGTTCTTGTTCATCTGATAACAGTACATCAGAAGGAAAACAACTAAAGCAAGAATCGAATTTAAAATGTTCTATAATTTCAAAACCAACTTGTTGCAAAGTTGTTTCTAACAACAGTAACACAGCAACGAAATTTTGTAAATCATATTACGATGATTTGGATAGCACGTTGTCCGCTGATATAGGAGATTCGTCTTTCGTTCAAACCTCGCAAAAATTTAATCCTAACGTATATAAACGACCGTATGCGTTCAGAAGATCGGCGAGTGAACGTCGCGGAAAGTATGCAAGCAAAGGAAGCAGTATTAATCTCGAGGTTCAAAATGTTGATGCTCCTAAAGAAAAAATTGAAATGCCTATCGGAATTGAACAGGATAAAGTATTAGAAAGAGTTGCTAAAAATATTGTTGCTTCACAAGATAAAGGTACAAAATTTCAACACTATGGCCTCATAGATCTCAACGTTGATACTACAAATAAGGCATACAAGGTGGAAGATGAAAAGAAGTATTCGTATCTTAATTTAGAAACAAGTAATAAGCTATGTTTGCATCAGAAAGCAACTAAAGGCTCAAAAGATAGACCAATATCTTGGAACGAGGAATCGAACCACTGGTTGCAGAAAAAACGAAAAGCTTATAACATGACAATGAAAAAAGTATCGCCCGAAGATATTGAGGATAAAGAAAACCTTAGGTGTGGCATCAAACCTAACAAGTCTGAAAAAGTGATAAAGAAAATAGATATTAGAAATAAAATACTCACTATATTTCGTTGATTTAACAATAATACTATGCGGAATAGAAAAATAAAATCAATGAAATATTATAATTACATGTAATAGTTACACATGAGAAATATATTTGTATTGAAATTACTACAATGTATTTGTACAAATAAAATTGTATTTTCTTATTACCTTAAGAATAAATTCATAATTTAAGTAATTAAATGGAAACGGTTTATTTCTTAATGTAAATTACATGTGTATAATCAACATACTAACAAATTTTTGTATACAGGTGCACTAATATATTAAACTTAAATTACGGCCAAGATGGAGCCTCTCCAGGTTTCAATTCTCTCCCGAACAGAGCAGATTTATCCCGATAATGGGACCACCTTTCCCCCTCCATACGATTGTAAGAAAATCCAAGTGTGCCAGCTACTGCTATACCTGCTATATATTGAGCATACGCTTTTATAAGTAATCGTCTTGTTGCTGCTGACATTGTAATTGTACTATAATTTTGCTTCTTTGGCGAATTCTTTCTTCCACTTTTGAGTATGATTCCAATCCGCATAAATGGCAGCTGTGACAAGCGTAGGTAAGGTAACCACTACCCAGTATTTTCTGACCAGACTTGAAACTTTTGATTTACCCATCAAACTGAAAGAACAAAGTCATTGGAATTTTCATTTCAACATTTGTTTGTGCAATTTATGGTCTTTAATGTTATATAGATTTTTATATAATACATTATTTCACATAATAAGCACAACTCAATGGAAATAGAGAAATAGAGGAAAATAATAAAAGCAATTAAATGTAAGAGATATTGTCGAGACTTCGATGGATTTGATTTACTTCCAAAAATTAAATCACGAAAATGGAGTGGTTATGAAAGCTAAACGTCCGGAATCTGTATAAATTTCGAGGAACAGATGGCAATTCTAAATAAAAAGAAAACGCATTAAATTATAATCATTGTTGAACACTATGCAATAAGAGTGAACAGGTTTGCTGTGACAAACCTTTAATTTAAAGCATGCAAGTCTGCTTCTCGAGGATGCGTAACAATAGTCCATCGACTGCACGCCACATTATGACGTAATAGTGAGTATAGTGAAGATGAAAGAGTACGATCTACAACTCCAGTCAAGTTTGTACACAACAAAAATATAATAAAAATACAATTTGAGTAACTAAAATAATTCATCAAAAAACAATTGCTTTTACGTTAAAAACCGATAATCGACACGATTTCATTTGGATTTACGCGTTTGATATGTTGCTCTCCGAGAAAATAATAAAAAAACCTCGATAATATTTTGAGTATTTTATTATAAGTGTACAGTTATCTTTATAGTTGACTAAAATGTGTACTATAATAGTATCTTGTCTACGTTCAAATATTATACTTAAACAAAACAAATATTTCGTGAAGTACGAAAGTCGAAAATTAATTTCGAAAATATGACACATTTCGTTTTTTTTTTTATTATGATTATAAAATTCATTTCACTAACAATGAAATAACTAATTCGAAAAGAAGTATACAGGTAACTACGTAGTAGTTGGTCGATTTTTATGTTGAAAAAGATTGAAAGATAAAATAAAATTAAGTATTGTGTTTATTCATTTCTGATTGTAAAGCGACACCATGTCTTACACATTAAAATGATATTTAATTAAATAATAATAATAATATTGTTCTTTGAATTTTGAACACTGCTTGTATTTATTTATTATGTACAATATTTCGTGTACGTGGTACTATAAACACATTACTATAGCAAGAACTCTTAAGGCAAACAAAATTTCTCGAATAACTAGGAAATTTAATTCACAAAATTCCCCTTTAAAAAACTATACACATATTAACCAAAGCATACACCACATTAAGTTCAGGACCCTGCAATTTAATACTATATCTTTTTGGAAGATCATTTTGAAAGACTATTAACGTTATTTATTCTTATAGAATTTTCTTACTGGAATGCAAATAAAGTTATTCATTGAAATACTTCGATTACATTACGTGTGTATACATTGGCTGAATATTATCATCAACGTAATAAAAATACATAATTTTTCTTTCTTGTTTGTATCGCATCGTTGTACGAGCATACATTTAATGAAACAATAGGCACTGCATATAAGTACCTTTGCCTTATCGAACGAAGAAGCAAAAGCACCAGTTCTTTATGAAATATCATTAATGGTGATTTTTCTTTAAGGAGCCTCGTATCGATATCGTTAAAAACATTACAATATATATATGTATAACGGTATTATATACATATATATATAACGGTATGTAGTACTTGTGTGAAACCAAATATAGAGCGATCAAGCGAGAGTTCGATCAATCTCGGCTACTATTGGCTCCTGCTTTATACAAACTGTACTTTTGTCTAGTTCATCATGCAAAACGCCAAACACTCGACAGAAAAAAAAAATATGTATGACTGTCAAATTTTTATGTCGATTAACGTACAAATAACAATTTGAATAAACCATCGATAACAATTATCATCGAGAATGTTTGGAAAATTGTATTTCACAAAGATGTAATACCTACAATCGAAACGTTGGCAGCCTGAGAACTTATGCAAATATATCAATTAATACACTAAACATAGTTGAGCGTCAATTAGTTTTTTTCTCTTACGTTTTCATTCCGTATTTATAACCTACCGTAAAGTGTAGTTGCTCAGGCGCCAACGCAATGAAGCACAATTAATGTGATCTAATGAAAATATAAGGACGTAATATATACTCTGATCATTCGTACAAATTTATACTGATATGATTTCCTTTGTTCTATTGCAATGCCGTACTTAAGAAATAGCGTTTCATTTGGCATCTGTTGGTGGTAATACAGCTTCCGATGATGCGTTGTCTAAACTACAAGAGATTTTGTATTCGTTCGAGGACTTTTCATTTTGTACCGTAGTAGTTTCAAGCTCCACGTTCATTATGTTATCTCCGCACGTAGTTTCGCTAAAACATGTAACACACGTTACATTACATTACAGTTTCAATTGCAAGATAGTATAATATGTATATAAATGTTGTTATGTAGATTTAGTTACCTGGTATCTGAAATTTCACTTGGATTTGCATTTTTATCAGGGGTACAAACAGGAAACGAACTATCTTCGATGATTTTATGATTCACATTCGTTTCTGTGTCTAAAGGAGTACTGTCAACAGACTCTTCGACTTTTACATCACCTGCTCCGATAGTGGCTTCCGCCGTTACTTTATTTTCTACTACATCTTCCGTTTTGTTTAGATCCGCCGATGTATCTGGTGTCTCTTTTTTAATATCATCACACAATTTGTTATCTATTATCACATTCTCTACACTGAGAGTGTTTTCAAAATTATCAAAATTTGCCCAACCAGTAGGTTCAACTGTTTCTGAAGGTGCACTGTCCCATGGATTCACTTCGGGAAGCGTATTATTACCAGTCGATAGTGGTTCAGTTGTATTCCATCCTAATGCAATAAATGTTAACATAGCGTTATTACAAAACCGGTAACTATTAATCTGTTTCATGCAAGAACGAAGAAACATTTTCAAATTATAAAACCTTCGTCATCCTCGTCGAATGAATTGGAATCGTTATGTTGTTGTTTCGTGGGCCAGTCTTCTTTATCTACCACAGTCTGATAAGTAAGTTCGTCACCCCATTCTCCTACTGCGCTACAGTCTTCCAAGCCAACGTTTTGTTTCTCCTGACAAATCTGTAATTACTCATATTTTTACGTATCTCAAATATTTCAAGTATTAAATTTTTACCGAAACTATTATGTACCTTTTTGAACATATCTTCTCTCTCTTCGTGATTTTCTTCGCTGAGTGTGAAGGCCAATGTTGTTAATTGGTCAACCGAATTACTATAATAGTATTTTTGTAAAAAGGTGGTGCTACGTTATAGTCTTTAACTCTGCTAATTTTTATCTCGATATTTTACAATAATAAATACTAAGTTACTTACTGAAGATCACCTTCGCTTTTATTGAATTCGTCGTCGTCGAATCCAAAATTTCCAACAAATTGCGGTCCCATGTGTTGTTTCAGGTAATTAGCGTAATACTAGTCATGTTACGCAATATTATGTAAAATAATAACTTATTATAATTAATCGATAAAATTCGTTCATTTGTAACACCTTATTACATGTTTTTATACAAAGTTTTTCATAAATACGTAATATAGTACTAACTTGCTCGCTTCGATTAAATTCTTCTTCGGGATTAGAACTATAATCGTCTGGATTTTCACTGGAATTATTTTTGAATGGTTGAGCCTCTCCGCTCTAAAAATTCATATTATGAGTGTAATTTACCCGATATTATAAAGTTGTGATTTTAAGTAAATCAAAATTGATTATTGTAGAAATTTAAACGCACCAACACAACTTGATTAGTTTTATTAATTATTACCAATGATACATTCACAAATTTGTTCCATTCGTAGAGGCACTTAGGGGGTAAGTTAGCCTTTAAAAAGTTATCTAAATCTTCGCTCTTTTTACATTGGTTAACAATGTTATTTGCAATATTTATCAAATGACCCATGTATCCCTGTCTGGTTTCTCCATAGATTGAATGCCTAAAATGTAAAAGTGCCATCAAATAAATAGTGTCATACAATTTAACAATTACGATTCAGACTTAACATACCGTTCAGCATCATATTCGGCATACGCTTTTAAAATTCGATCTATTAATTTGCACTCGATAAATATCTGAAAATAAATTTAATTACATTAAATGAATAAATGCGGACTTCTGCTTTTGTTGAACGAAGGATACTTACATTATTATAAATAATGTCATTTGTATACTTAAAATCACAATTAACAGCTAAAGCCAGGCACAATTGTACTTGAGTATGTAGGAAATTGTTCCACACATATGTAAAAAATAAATCCTTAAGAAACATGAAAGAAAGCACATCTCTTTAGGTAATATATTTCTTTAATATGTTCGAGTATTATATATCTTATTTACCAGTAGTGTTTGGAATGTTCCTAATTCTACTAAGGTCTCATAAATTTTTACATTTTCCACTGTCATCAGTGCTGTGAATAACTTTGCTACATGTATACGTGTATTGCCTAATGGACATTCTAACACTCCAACAGTTTGTTTAATGGGGGGTTTCTGCAATATGAAATATTATATGTAGAACAATGTTTTTTTTTTTTTAATACAATTTATTTGCGATACTTACGTAAGGTGGATCTAATAGGAGTTTGTGAAGTCGTTCTAAATAAGGCAGGGTTGCATTTGAAATTTTCATACGCTGTTCATTATCTGTGACTTCCTCGCCGATACCATTGCCGTGAATATCTCCTTCGTTTAACGCGCTAAAGACACAAATATTGTTTTACTAATATATCGTTCTTTTTTTTTGTAAGATATCAAAAGATTTTTTAAATAGTTTATATTCTTACTTGTTAGCTTTTTTGCCTAAAAGTGTGAGAAGTACTTGAATTCCTCCAACAATACTACTTTCTAATTTTTCTCCATTTAAGATAGTTTCTAACAACAGACTCACTGTTTCTTCTCTGTGAAAGAAATACGAACTTTAAAATAGAAAATTATAAATTTCTTAAATATCTTGCAAGTAACAATTGTATAATTTATCATTTGGATTGCATTGTTCTTTCTTGTACTTACGATTCAAGGGTATTTAAAATAGGATCTGAATCAGTTTGTTTTGCAGATGTACGTTGATTTTCTCGTGTCTCAATAATCATATCACAAAGTAACTGTGCAGCATTTGCATGTTTACTTGATTCAGAGCTAGGGGATAATAACTGTACCAACCTTTGCACTAACTGTTGACTATTTAACCACTGTTAAAAAAAATATGTACATCAAATTTCAAACTAAACAATATAACCAACTGTATTAGTTGTGTGAATAAATTTGGGCTCATTAAATTATCGCAAATTCTGCTCTATTATAGGTTGAAAGGACTTTAAAACTACAACTTCTTACGTTTAATATATTTTGTCGCGTATCACTGCCTTCAACCCGAGTAACAAGTTTCAGTATTAAATCCATAATCGCAGAGGTTTCCAAGTGTCGCAAAAGCAAATCAACACACGTAAAACGACTTTTCAAAAATTCTAAAACCTGCAAACAAGTGAACTGATACGAATACCAGTTCTATCAAAAAAATGAAAATGTAGGATTTACAGACCAGTTATAATAATGTAATTATGCTCTATTACAAATATAAATTACTGTTTAATGCTACAGTTTTTGTTATAAATACTAGTATTAAATTCTGATAAACTTATAAGATTCGCTTATAATCACCTGATCAGTTTTACGAGTAACAAGTACACCGATAGTCTTACTAAAAAATGATGCCAACAGAGGATTTAATGGTTGGTCCGTTTCGATAAAGGAATAAAGTTTAGCCAAAAGTGTCTCATCTCCTAAAATATAACTAATTTTAATTTTTTTTTTTATAGATCTTAAATTACAGCTATTAAAAAGCTCCATGTACACATCTAAAAGCTTTTGTAACCCATTAACATTAACATTAAATAATAATTTTACTAAGATGTATATATTAGATGATCTGTATACCTGCTAATTTCTCGTTTAAAGTTGGTACATCACATGTTAATAGTTCGCAAGCTATATTCGGATATTTGTAACGCCAACGTTCCACTATGTCTGTTGATGGTTCTTTAGTTGTAAGTAGTATCAACTCTTCCATTACATCAGATCTTGTTAGACTACATGCAAATATCATATTAGAACTACTTAGTGTTTGTAAGAATACATTTTAATCTTACTTACTAATCGATAAGTTTCTTGTTTAGGCTTCTACATTCTTGCAAAATATCTCCTTCGTCCATCAACTCGTGCAACGTAATATCCTAAAATTATAAACAGAATATTTATCAAACTGAACAAAATATAGGTTATTCAAAAACTTTTTGCATCAAACTTTGTAACATTTTAAAAATACAAAGAATCTCTTTAAATAATAACTAATACTACATCTTCTTTAAATATTTCTCCGAGCTGAGCAGTTTTCTCAAAATGTCTTGGTTAATGAACGAAACTGAAGTTATGCAAAACCAAGGAATGAGAGCTGTCCAAAAAAAAAAAAGAAGAAAAATATATCATTCTAATCTCGTTGAAACGACGTTACGACGAAATAGGTAGGTCGAACGACGAAGAATATTTCGAGTTGGATTCGTTGGTGATTCGCGAAATTCGTAAACGATAGAAGAAACAGAATAACATTTCCATTCGTCGAGGTACGATTTTCCTTACCTCCTTGTTGAGGAGTGCCTCGATATGAGGCGATGACACGTAATTATTTGCCCAAAACATGTTGCGATCGCGTATCACGCCTTTGCTCGACTACGATACGTTTAATCGGACGCAAAAATAATCACAACATTGAAGTGGTGGCCACTAAAAAAATAACGTAACGCTTCGCGAGAGGGAGAGCCAGGGAGAGCCAACTAACATTGCATGGGCGCGTATTAGAACGATGATGATGCCGTGAAATAATTGCAGCGACGATCGTCGTTACTGCGAAAGTTAAAGGTCACCGAACGAAACCTATATTTTCTTTCTCTGGCGTGGATCTGCTTTGAAAATGTCACTTTTTCTCTGAAATGCAAAAACCCTTGAGAATTGTTTTAACTTTGACGTTTGCTGCGGAAGCAATATGCAATATTCCGCGATCGACTTTCGACCCAAACGCGCCTCATTTCACAATGTTCAAGATTGATAAATTTAAGCATCGTTTACATGAAGGACGAATAAACGCTATGTTTTTTTAAATGTTTTTATAATGTCGCAAATAAAAATTCGAAGAATATAAATTGCATGTTGGAAATAAGATAGGTCTACAGTTTTAATAAAAATTCAAATTTATTAAACTTATTAAAATAATTTTATCGAGCAGTAACATATGATATGAAATATGTATTCATATTCTCGACTAAAAAGGGTTGTATCGAATATAATAAATTTGTATTCAACGACATGATTTACGATCAATTAAAAATCTCTTGTTTTATTGTTATTATTATTATATTTACTAGGAGGAAAGAAAAACCTCATTTACAATTAGCGCGCCACACCGTGCCATGTTCAAAGTGTTGGTTCGATACAGTTCGATGTGTTTACACGAAATTATGTTTACTTTCATGGCTTGGATCTGAAAAAGTATTGTTCCAAAAAATTTGTTTTTTTTGTGGACAATATGGGTAAGAGGGATAAAAGTAAGAAAAAAGTAAGCGGCAGCGTGAAAACTGCGCTGAGAACAGAAAAGAAATTGAACGCTAAGCAAAAAAAGGAATTGGCCGCACTTGGGGAGGTTAGGAACACGTGTAAAGACAATTAGTAAACACGATTTGTTTTTATAATAATTATGACGCGAATTTGTAACACGAAAATATTCATTCTTTTTTGTATAAATTCTAGGATGATATAGAACATGTGATTGCTGAAATCGAAAAAGAAGAAGCACGAAGGCAACGTGTTGTCGAAAAAACTGTACCGCAACCGTCTCGACGTGTAAACTTTACATTGACAGCGCATCCTTTCAAAGATGAGCTTATTATGCTCGGTGGAGAATTTCACGACGGACGCACGGTAAATTAATATTCATTTTGCGTTTTGATAATATAGAAATTTCAAACGATTTCGTCTTTATTTAGACGGTTGTTTATGGGGATATGTTTACATATAACTTGAGCAAAAATGAATGGACTG
Organism: Hylaeus anthracinus; assembly: GCF_026225885.1. Lineage (NCBI taxonomy): Eukaryota > Metazoa > Arthropoda > Insecta > Hymenoptera > Colletidae > Hylaeus > Hylaeus anthracinus. Next base: position 14,637,683 of record NW_026535289.1, read on the forward strand.
TTGTAAAAGCACCGGGTGCTCCACCTCCGCGTTGTGGTCATCAAGCGATAGCAACAGCGACGAGCAAAGGAGAATTATGGGTCTTTGGAGGTGAATTTTCCAGTCCTTCGGAATCACAATTTTATCATTACAAAGATTTATGGGTTTATCGATTTGGAGAGAAAAAATGGGAAAAAATTTTGTATGTATATACCTTTCAAGAATCTAAGATATATAGAGATGTCTGTTATTAATTTCTTTTATCTTCTCTAGATCTCCTGGTGGACCATCCGCTAGAAGCGGTCATAGAATGACTCACATAAAAAGACAATTGATAGTTTTTGGTGGATTCCATGATAACTTGAGGGATTATAAATATTACAATGATGTGTATATATTTAATCTTGATACATATGTTTGGCATAAAATTGAATTGTCTGGTAAAATTATGATAAATAGATAGATTCATTTTCCCAAATACGAATTTTTATGTATTATAAAAATATTTTATTACATTTTAGGTATTCCGCCGCATCCACGGTCTGGATGTATAATACTGCCAACACCTGAAAATAAACTTCTTGTATATGGTGGCTATAGCAAGGAAAGACTGAAGAAGGATGTTGATAAGGGTCTTATTCATAGCGACATGTTCTTAATGACTCCAGAGAGTATGTAGTTTGTTTTTATATATGTTTTAATCCTGACCGTTACTATATATTAATATTATTTTAGAAAATGATCAAACTGGTTTAAAATGGAAATGGATATCTATAAAACAGTCGGGAAATAAACCGTCACCGCGGTGTAGCGCGTCAGCTGTCTTAATTCAATCAAATTTGGCATATTTATTTGGCGGTGTTTTTGACGATGAAGACAACGAAGAAGAACTTAATGGAACATTTTATAATGATTTAGTTGCGTTAGATTTAGACAATTTTCAATGGCACACAGGTAAGTGTACAAAGTACAATGAAACGTTTTTTTTTTTTTACATCGCTATATGAGTCTAATCAATGTTTATATTCGAATGATTTTAGTGGCACTATCTGGTAAAAAAGATGTAACTGTACGACGCCGAAGGAGAAAACCAAAAGAAGATAGCGGCGAAGAAAACGATAGCGAAAGCGAAGATAAGAGCGACAATGAAATACAAAAATCATCTATTCCCGCTGAATCCACAATCATTGATGATGATGGAATATTTACAGTTACGATAGGGCCGGCATCAACAGCTAGTACACATAAGAAAGAAAATGCACACGAAAATGTATTTGTTCCATGTCCAAGAATAAATCCCGGACTAGTTGTAAAACACAATGTTTTATATCTGTATGGTGGTATGTTCGAAAGCGGTGACAGACAATATACGCTCAATGATCTATATAGCTTGGGTATGTATAATATCATAGTTCAATAAATTTTGTATATATATTATTACAATTTTATATTTTTATCTTAGATTGTCGGAAACTAGATGAATGGAGAACAATAATAGCAGACGATTTATCTTCGCAAACTTGGTTCGAATCGAGCAGTTCGAGTTCCGAGGATGAGAACACTGACAGTGGAGATGAAGATGAAAGTGACTGTGAAATCGAACGCATGGATGTAGATGAAAATTAATTTCTGTAAAGTATGATTAATGTTACTGAGTTTTTAAAAAATAAAAACTAATATTGATTTTTAATATTTCTCTGGGCAGCAGATTTTATAGCAGATAACATTTTCTTTTTCTTCTGAATTTCTTCTAACATTGTAGAGTTCTGGAAAGAAATGAACAGAAAATTTATAAAAATGATCATAGAACTAAATTAACGTGATAATTAAAACATTTACCTGTATATTAATAAACAACGTGCAATCAGAAGTGAAAGGATAACATATGCTTCCTTCACACTGTATATAATTATTTTTTGGAAATATACAAATTTGCGAAATTTTTGATCCAGCTTTAATTAAATTTATTGTTTCATTATAGATAGTATAATCTTCAGGGTTACTAGTAACGATATGAACTGCAAACAAAAATTCATTGTTTAACATATTAACCAAGTTACTTATTTTATTACATGTATAAATAATTCTAAATGTACCTTCTGGACATAATTTTTTAGTATTATTAGGCAGCTGTTTTCTGATTTCAAATATCAATTCTAATACTGTATATATTCTGTCATCTAGAGTAACATCTCTCCATTTTTTAAACTGTAATAACAATAATCAGTAGATATTAAAAATTTTGAAGTTTTTCACAGATCAAGCAAATTATCTTACCTGTTCTGGCAATGGATATGATGCTACCATTAATGATGGAACTACTAAAAATTCTGGAAATTGATCTGACAATTTTGTATATAATTCATCAGCAAGGTACGGCATTACAGGTGCAAGTATTCGTAAAAAAACTTCTAAGCATGTCCTTAAGCAGTACGTATGACTCGCAATAATATCTGAATTTTCAGATTTAAATCCCGACTTAGTCGCTTCCTACGTGGTATTAAATAGATTCAATAACATTGTATATTATACAAAAGCAGCTTTCCAATGTTATAATCTTACCAAATAAAAATCACAAAATTCATAATGTAAGAACTGTTTTAACGACTCGATACTTTTATGGAAATTTCGTTCCATAAATCCATCATTAGTTGTACTAATCATTAAAGATAATCGACTTAAAATCCAGCGATCAATAATTGACATACTTTTTGGCTCTCGATACAGGTTTTTACCTGTCATAAGTATAATGTATCTGCTTGCTTGCCAAATTTTGTTACAGAACAATTTATGTGTTTGGCACAGTTGCACGTCGAAATTAATTCTGTTCTCTATTTAATCGAAGAATAATCAATTATAATTATATTGTACTACATTGAAAAGTGCAAACAAAACATTGTATATATTAATGTATACTAACTTTGGATATTGTGACTACATAATGTCATACGTAGAGCATCCGTACCGCATTGTGGTATTCCTTTAGGGAACATTTGTTTATGTACAGACAACATTCGCTTTAACTCACTTTGATTAAGAATGCCTATATCATAACTTTCGTTGAATTGTGCAGTTAAGTCCTGATTACATTGAAACATGTGATACAAATAAATTATATATTTAAATGGGAGGTTCATTAATACTCACATTTGTAGTAGCTCCATTGATGATGTTTTCTGGTGATATCACGTTTCCAACTGTCTTGGACATCTTTTTCCCAAGACTATCGCATAAAATACCATGCAATAGTACTTCCTATATAACAATAATTTTTAAGTAAATATAAACATACATTTTTAACCGTGAGTACACGTTCAAAGATGAGAAAATCTTACATTGAAAGGTACACGATTGGTCAACTCTATTCCTAGCATAACCATTCTTGCAACCCAGAAAAACATTATATCGTGTCCCGTTTCCATTAATGTTAATGGATAATACTTTTTGAAATCTTCTGTCTAAATGTACATTTTTTAACATAATATAATGATGCTATTTCACTAGTTATTTAATCGTTATATCGTTGTACCTTTTTTGGCCAATCTAACATAGCAAAAGGAACGATACCGGAAGAAAACCATGTATCCAACACATCTTGATCTTGATTTAATTTTAAATCACGTCCATACTTATTCTGCGCAATAAGCTGTGCATCATTCTCAGATCGTGCAACTATCCATTCGGTTTTGTCTCCGATTGTAACATAATAAGCTGGAATACGATGACCCCACCATAGCTGTCTCGAAATACACCAGTCTCTAACAAAAGTAATAATCGAAAAACAGATATCGCAATTAAACGTGTTTATACATTTTGTACGGTTTTTCAATTACCTAATGTTACTTAGCCAATTATACCATGACTCTTCGTGAATAGTAGGAACTATTTTTAAGTGACCCTCTTTCACAGCATTCATCGCTTTTTGCGCCATATCTTTGGTCTTTAAAAACCATTGTTCTTTCAACATGTATTCTACAATATCTTGAGATCGTGAACATATTCGTAAGCACATTTTGTGTTCATGAATCCCTTTTAAAAGACCTCTGTTTGACAATTCATTTAAGACTTTCTCCCGAGCGATAAATCTTGGAAGACCCTAAAATATTTTGAAGTTTAATTCTCGTTAGAAGCAACTGGAAAATACAATTGTTGAACTTGAATATTGTTATACTTTGAATTGATTTCCCGCATCTGTTATATTTCCATTTTCGTCGATAACTTGGATGATATCTAATTGATGATTCGTAGCAATTGTATAATCTAACTGATCGTGCGCTGGTGTTATTTTCAGTGCCCCTAAAAATATCCTTCATTATTGTTTATTGTTCAAACTAATGAAATACTTTAATATCTCCCAATAATTGAAATATTTACCAGTGCCAAAGTTTTTATCGACCAAAGAATCAGCGATAACAGGTATATATGTTTCTCTTAAAGCATGCCAAACATTTTGTCCAATGTACTTTGCATATATTTCGTTATCCGGGTGAACAGCAATTGCTACATCACCGAAAAGAGTTTCTGGTCTAGTTGTCGCGACTACTATTTCATCGTCTAAAAATATATGTTCTTATCAAATACGATCGATTCGCATAGCGCGAAAAATGTACAACAAAGAGTATTACTTGTATTTTCAACTGGATAAGCTATATGCGCTATTTCGCCGAATGTAATCTTCTTTTCATATCCTGGAACATGAAGATCTGTCTTTGCAGCAATATACCTAACATCTACTTCGATATCAGATATTGTACTATGCAAAGCAGGAGACCAATTAATTAAATCCTTTTTCCTATATAGTAGATTTTTATCATTTAGAGTTACAAATGCTTCTATCACAGCATTATTATAATTCTGAAATTCGAGTTATAAATAAATATACATTCTATAAAGGGAAACTCAAAGAAATACCTCGTTCATTGTGAAATATTCTTTAGACCAATCCAAACTGGCACCCAATGCTTTCAACTGAGACTTTATCGTATCTTCCTTCTGATTCTTCCATTCCCAAATAATGGAAAGGAATTGTTCCTTTCCTATGTCGGATTTCGTTACACCTTTTGTTTTCCATAAATACTTTTCTATCATCATTTGTGTTGCAATTCCAGCATGATCTAAACCTGGTATCCACATCACAGGATGTCCTTTCATTCTGTACCTAAATGTAAAACATCCTGAGCAATCTCAACTAACGTGATTCAAAGATGAAAAAGTAATGAAAAATACCATCTTGCTAGAACATCTTGAATTGTAACAGTTAACGCATGTCCTATATGTAATGTTCCAGTTATATTTGGTGGAGGCAAAACCATTTTAAATGCATCTTTCTCGCTGCCTTTCATAGCAAAATATCCATTCTTTTCCCAAACACTATACCACTTGTCTTCTGCATCTTTAGATTTGAAGGTTGCTGGAAAATCTAAAGGCAAAGAATTCATCGAAATTTTTATTTCTAAAGAATTAAAACTTCGATTATGCATTGTTTTTCGAAAACCAGGTATTTTCGATATGTACGTACCTGATATGGATTGAGTACGACAGCCGTTGTAACAATATTTACAATAAGATTTGCTACGTAAAAGACTATTTAATCGTACGATAATCATTATGGGTTAAGAAACACTGTACAAATTTATTTGTATATTTAAGGAAACCTAACCTAAAACGCGAGGAGGACTGTTGTACTGAATTGCTGTAGTTGACATGTTATTATCATAAATAATATATTTAGTAAGAACTTGTATTTTGGAAATGGCAAATGTCTGTATATTTTTAATTCATACATTTATCCACTGCTATATAGATACAAAGTATAGGACATATTTAAATACCCTAACCAACCCTAACAATAAACGTGGAGTCACGTGGAATTCGAAACAGTGTTTCTCATTTTTAAATTGTACTTTATTTACATATACGCAGATAACAATAAAGTGGTTTAATTTGATGTTATTCTGAGTAATAAAATAATTATGCTTTATAAATTATGACAGACTGACAATACAAGATTTCGCGATAAGTTGAATACATAATAAGTAGACAACGGATGTTTATGTATTTATAATTATAAAATATTATATATTTTTGCAGCAATGCAAAAATGTATAAAATATCAACAATAATGTACATCATCTAATAATAATAATAATGTATATACAATATCTATATATTATATAGATTATAACGCTTAGAGTCGTGCAATTTGCTGTATGAACACGACAGAAAGTGTGTTGCTACGAGAACTAAATCATAAAAGATAACGAAAGAATCGTTCCAAATACAAATGTATTTGAACTCAAATTACAAAGAACGATAAGCGATTATTTATACAAAACTGGATAAGACTGATATGTGAATAACAAATATATTAATTATTTCGATATACTACGTATTTTGAAGTGGTCAAAAATCTTATCGTAATTTTAAATATATAAGAAACGTTATACTTTGACCAGATATTGAATCAACGTGTTATGCATCGCCAATGCCATTCGCATTATTGTTCGTTATCTTCATTACTTCTTTATTACTATCTCTGTGATTGGATTCGTCGGGTAAACATTTTTAAAGACTTAGGGAATGCCTACACGGTCCAAAGTTCCTTATCGATAAGTTAGTTCTCGTATGCGGTTCTTGTTGAGTCACATTCCCTTGCTTGGCTTCCATTCTGTCCATTTTGATCAAAGTACTGCTGCACGCTGCACTTCATAACCAATAAAGGTTTCGTTTTATATTACTCTTCGAGCAATTACTTTTATTTCGTGCATTTCTCTCTCGATATCCTCAAATTATTAAAAATGATGAAGGTAAGTCTTGTGTATTTTTTTTTATCTCTTCATGTAAATGGAGTACAATTATAATTGTAAATATTAATTTGCAAAGCCGAGAAAATTTCATGTAACATTTTCATAGCTCGTCACTTTACATTCGTACATGTTTTAGTACCATATTATACTTATTTCACAAATCTAGTTTTCCTGTATTTGGTATTATATTTCTGTGAAATTCATTCGATCATGCTAGCAAATGTTATTCACAACAAGTGTTTTTTTTTGGAATAGTTTCGCTGCTGTGGATTGTATCCTGTAATAGGAAACACTAGTTGAAATTACTTAATAATATTGCATAGTTAATAAATATAGTGCAAACTTATAAAAAGGATTAGAAAAGATATCAGTATCTTAAATAATGCATACTTTGCCAATTACATTGTATTTCAATTTTATGGTTTACCATTAGTATTATGTTACACTTATGATCCTTGTACCGATTTGCTTAATTGTATCGTTATTATATCTGTAATGTATCGTTTTAATACAATTATTTTTATAGTTATGTAGTATGATATAATATAAGATGGCATTAAATAAAGTTTGTATGAATATCAATAAACAAGAATATGGAAAAAACAAATTTAAATAGTTGTTTCCTTTAAAAAGTCTCTTTTCATGACATGCTATAAGAATAAATTATAAACTGAAATATAATGGTCCATATTTGTCTTTTGTTTTTTTGAAATACAATACATTCTTATTTTTCACATGCTTAAAATAGTATATTCAAAAGTATATTATAATAATTAATTACGTATATCTTATAACATGCTATGAAAATAATTCATTTAAAAATGAGTCATTTCCTTTGGATAAAGGTGTTAAATTTATTAACAAGTACTCAATATATTACAATGAAATTAAACGTTTAAACGAATACTATAATTGACATACATCTTAGGGATTGGTTGCTCTTGTAACTGGAGGTGCCTCTGGACTAGGACTTGGAACTGCACAAAGGTTTGTCAAAGAAGGTGCCAAAGTAGTTATCGCTGATTTACCTACTTCAAAAGGGAATGTTGTTGCTAATGAAATAGGACAGTCAGCCATGTTTATACCAATGGATGTGAGTTTTAATAAATTTATACTAGTAGTAGTAGTAGTAGTAGTAGTAATAGCGCTAACAGCATGTACTATTTTCAAAAGAAAGAAGCTACTAGAAAGAAGGACATAAGATGAATACTTTTGTTACAATACATTTATTATAGAATTATTAATGACTATTAATTTTAATAGTAATATATGCTTTTTAATATCATTGCCATTGTTAGTTATAATATATTACATGTGCACTACTACTAATACTACTAGTAGCCATTATAAATTGACATTGAACGTTTAGACATCTATTTACATCGAACATCTGGCGTGTATCATTTGCAACATCGTACTTGGTTTTATAAAAGAAACGATTACGATAAATTTATAGCAACTTGTGCGTACAATGACATGCTCTTTTTTTTACAGGTAACGTCGGAGAGCGATGTAACGAATGCATTGGAATCAACGAAGAAAAACTTTGGTAAATTAAATGTCTTGGTGAATGCAGCAGGTATAGCTTGTGCGTATAAGGCGTATAACTTTGGCAAACAGCGTCCACACTTGCTCGAAGACTTTCAGAAAGTACTGAATGTAAATACTGTCGGAACATTTAACGTTATCAGATTAGCTGCGGGGGTTATGTATGAGAACACACCAAACGAGGATGGACAACGTGGAGTAATAATTAACACAGCAAGTGTCGCAGCTTACGATGGACAAATGGGTCAGGCAGCATACGCTGCTAGCAAGGGTGGGATCGTCGCTATGACTTTACCGCTTGCCCGCGACTTTTCTAAAGGTGGTATTCGCGTTGTTACAATCGCGCCTGGATTATTCGACACACCTTTGTTGCAATCATTACCAGACAAGGTGAAATCATTTTTACAAAAAACGGTTCCATTCCCGCAAAGATTGGGCAAGCCAGACGAATATGCACAGCTGGCGCAACACATCGTCGAAAATCCTCTTCTGAACGGAGAAGTTATAAGATTAGACGGTGCTCTCAGAATGCAACCTTGAATCCACACGAACATTTACTAATCACATGAACATGGAAACCGGAGAAAGGGATTTGTAATGCATGGAAAAAGTTTATAAGAAAAATATAAAAAGGCATAAAAATGTATGAAAGATGAATAAAAAACGATAACCTTGTTAGTACATGCAACACCATTATAATTCTTTTAAAATGTACACGAACAACTAAAAGTTTTCATCTATTATAGGTATCGACAATTCTCTTTATTACCTTATGACTGTACATTAACGTCTTGTAAATACGTTGCAAAAGTCGCAACACCCTTCTTTTAAATAGTTAGTTCACTAGAGTATCGTCTAGCAAAAATGTTGTGTACATAGTATTAACATAAAAATTTGCCCAGTCGTTCCGTTTACTCGATTCCCGGTTAGTCTTTCTTCCCGATAACCTCTGGAGATTTCCAGAATTCCAGCAGATGCTGGAATTTATTCTGATGATTTTTTGGAAGAGCCAGTTTATTTGTTAAGGCAGGATAATCGGGATCTCCGAGGTCTAGTCAATCCTAGGCATTCGATTCTTTCAGATTTTGCAGCTTCTCTAGCTGGTCGGGTTGTAACTCATCTGGAATACTTGCCCTTCCTCCTACTACCATCATTTTCTCGGGTACGATCTCGATGTCCTCCGTTTCGGTTTCTTGTACCTCGATCACAGTGCCGCGAGATGGTATCGATTGGGAATTGTCTCCTGTGCTTGGCCCGGATGTCGAGTCCGCCTCGCTACCAGAACTGCTGCTAACTGGGAACGGCGCAGAGTCTGCCGGTAATTCATCGACCGTCGACTTCTCTTCGATGTCTTCGGCTGCTTCTGTGACTTCTTGCTCCTCTTTCTCATCCATTATTACCGTTGCTTCCTTGCAGTCGCTTTCATTCATGTCGGTGGTTGTCGTACTCGATGGCTGATCACCCTCGGAGCTTTCTGTGGATTTCACCGCGTCGTCGGTGGTCTCCTCTAGCCCTGGAAACGGATGCTCGATCTCTTCCATCGGCGTGGCCGCGGTGATCACTATTTGGGCAACACCGAGTCCAAAATCATCGTTAGACTGGTCGCTGTTCAAGCATTGCGACTGTTTTGATTTTTCATCATCTGCCTGGAAACAAAACGATTAGTTCTTTCGATGAGGGATCGTGTTCTTTCATTAATTTCTTTCGACTACCAATTTACCTTGGTTCCCGATTCATCCGATACTTCTACAACTAAGCGGCAGTTTTGTGTGTAAATTGGGACACGGATTAAACATTAACGCAAATAATGGAATAAGAGTATGATATGTTCATATCGATCTCCGTAGAGATAATTGTAACTTACCCACTATACCAGGCCCGGATTCCTTATCGCCATCGAATTGCGAGCCATACTGACTCTTCTGGTCCTTCGAAAGATTTATTATAAAACCATCTTGCTGTTGCTGTTGTTCAACGTTTACGTCGCTAGGTTTTCCACCTTGCGATTCTGTGTTAAACGTTATAATGAGAATGCATCTTTACGTTAAATTTAGACAAGTTGATTATTACCTTTCATTAAACTTTGCGCTAGTTCCTCTTCTAACAAGAATTCTGGAACCTCTGGTGGCGTAAATACAGGTGGCGCGGAGCTTGGCGGCGTTACGTTCTCCTACCGATCAGAGGAAAGTCAAGTTAAAAGTGCAAATCATATTTTCGCGGCTCTATTCATCGACTGCAATTTAACCTGCGGGGTCAAAGGCGAACCGTCAGCGCCACATGGTTCCACTATTAAAGACGGGAACAATCCTCGTTGTCCACGTAATTCACCTTCCCACCATCCGTCGTCCACGTCGTGTGGTTCCTTCTTCAGAACTCTCATGATATCACCCTCGAAGAAGCTAAGTTCTTCGTCGCATGTGGCGTCGTAATCGTAAAGAGCGATACAGTATTGTTCCATTTCTGGAAAAGTAAAGTGATTCTAATATTGTTATAATCCAAGTACGCAGCGCTTCGTATAGCTGAAAAGGTCTCAAATTTTGTTCAACACAAATATCGAGAATGTTGCATGTTTACCTCCTATGTGATTTTGTACAATAGTTTCAGGGGCAGCCTGTTGTAGATTAGCGTCGGGATCGACTGCATCGTGATCGTCGATCGTATAATCAACCGAGGAGAAAGATATTTGCTGTACGAGCAACGGACCTTGAGAGCTGAGACCAGAAGTAATTTCAGGCTCTCTCTCGACGTCGAGATAATTCTGAGGAACGAAACCTTCCTCGCCTCGATAATTTCGTGCTCGTAGCCAACCGTCACCGTCACCTTCGCCGACGACTTCGAGTTGTTCGCTCTCGACGATCGACAACTCGTCTGGATTTTGTGCCTGCGACAAAATTTGTTATAACGATATTATATAAGGTGAAACGAATACACAGAGTGTCTACAGTCAAACGATTGTTTCGTACCGTGTACGAATAAAGCGCGGTGCATTTGTATATAGGTTGAGCCGGAGGCTGTTCAGATGTTTCGTGGACTTCGGTTTGTTCGTCTTTCTCCTCGTTGTCCCAATCTACGGCTGTCGGGTCATCCCAACCGACGGTGAGTTGCTCTATTCGTTGTTTCTCTTGTTCGAGCAAAGCTGTTTAACAAATATGTTATTGCATATTTATGTTTGGAATCGCGATACGTAACTCAGGTGTCACCCACCATCGACTTCTTCGCTATCGTGCCTCTGTCTTTCCTCTGTTGATTCCTCTTCTTGTTGAGGAGCATTTCGTGCGCTGCCTGGCCGCTCGACGGTTGTCAAATCGCTTCCACCATCTCCGTCGCTGTCGTAGAACGAATCTGACGACGGATGTTCCTGCGTGGCGAAACGAATATTATTTAGACATCAAACAGTCAAATGTATTTCCAGCCTCGGAGTCTTTCGAGACCTCGAACTTATAAACAGAAGGGTTACATTCTCAATGGGGGTTCATCGAGGTTTTCGTAAGTAGATTAAAGAATAAATACCGCCGTTCCAGACGCGTCGGTTCTGACGGACAGGGAGCTGGCCGAACGCGGCATATCCTGCACGCTTAATGTTTCGACCTCTTGAAGCCATTCGTCGACGTTCACTAAAGAAACAACGAGAACGAAGTAATAGCCACGAGCAACGTTAACAGATTTATTTAAATATTACTCGAATAGAAAAGGGAACGGAATATTTAACAAACCTCCACCGTTTCGAAGGCATTCTATTCTTGATTCTGCCTTTAGCTTTGCTGTCTAATGAACAAGTAAACGTGTAAGGAAGAGAATTCACGTGATTCGCGTTTCACCAGAAATCTTACCTCTGCTCGTCGTATCGCGTGCTTCAGTTCGTCGATTTTCGTGTCTAAATCTGGCCCTTGTGGATCGTTCGGATCAGTCTGTGAAATCGTTATCGTCGTGTTATATCGTCTAGCGAAACATTTTCGTTTGATCGTTAATTATGTCGTTAACCTTTTGTCCAGATTCTTTAAGTTGCACGAGAACTTGAAGTTTCCTATTATTTTCTCGGATGCTGCTTATTTCGCGAGCTATTCTCGTCGACCAGCGACGAGCTTCCTTCCCGAGCGTGGCTGCAGCGGCATGATCGGCCGTTATCCTGCAGGGAATTCGACGATTCAAATACAGGGAACAATATAGTTGCTCGAATCAAAATATCTTCAATATGTTATATATATATACCTTTCTACTGGATCGTGATCGCAAGGCTCGAAATCGTACTGTATGTGTTGCTTCAAAACAGGATAATACAGACAGCAACATTGTATGTTGTACTCTCTGGTGAGCTGAAACAGATACGAGAAGCGACCATGAGATAGCGCGAAATGCTTCGTTTATCAATTGTTCCAGATGTTTCAATAGCTCACCTGTTGTGCTTGATCGCGAATTTTCGTGAAGCTGTTTTGCGTTGCCAAACAGGTCAACAGTTCTGTACGACCCATCAGGGTTAAATATTCAGCCACCTTATCGTAAACGCCTTGCTCCAAATACTGCCGGAAGAAAAGAAAAGTGTTTTCATCGTCTGCAAGCGATTCTAAGTGACGCGAATCGGAAGGTGAAGGGGAAATTTTCATACCTGCATGGTGTTTTGTAAATCGACTACAAAATATCTATTTTGATGGGCATTCGCAGCGGCGAGACTAAGTAAATAATCGTTCCGAGCTCCGGTTGATTTTTCTTCCAAAGCATCGCGTTTAGAGCTTACCTAATCGCATAAGTATTTCAATGTTTATTACTTAATTATTCTTATTTGCGCATACTTATAACTAGACTGCGGACGCTTATGCAAAGTATGTCCCAAGTTTTATACTTTTGCATTTGCACATTTTCATATACAGTCAGTGTAATAAGTATTCGTACAGGAACCATTTATTTTAAATTAGAATTTTATTTGCCATAAATGCGTAAACATCCGCGGTCAATTAATAACATCGCGATGGTCTCGTATACCTTAGCGCTGTTCTTTTGTAATGAAGTTATCGATTGAAAGAAGGACCCCTTCTTTTTCTTCAGTCTGAAAACGACGATAAATCGTGCATTAGGTTTTCGATCGATTACCAAACCGTGATCAATTATAATCATCGCGCGTACGTACTTTTCTTCTATGTCTTTTGCCTTGTCTCGTACATCATGGGCGCTATGCTCTTCGTCGAAGTATAATTTCTTCGTTTTGTCTACGTCTTGCACGCACGTTTGCAATTCTTTTTGTACTATCATTAATTGGTCGATTGCCTGGAACGGGAGAAACGTTACCCACACGCTGGCTATAAATATAAACGGTACGCAATTGTTTAACATTTTTTCAACCTTCTTGGATATCTGGATTTTGTGAATCTTTAAACTTTTCGCGTCGTCGGCGATTTGCTGTTGGAAAACCTCCACCGCTGCTAATCGCGCTCTGGCGAGCTTTTCGTTTTCCTCCAGCACGGTTCGCCAAACGTTCCACATGTTCCTGAAAATGAGAATCATGTAAATATACATATACATGTATAAGCAAGAAATGTTTTAGCATTTTTTAGTATAGCTACAAAAAAAAAAAAAAAAATGATAATAATAATAATAATAATAAAAAAACCCACCATTTTTCTTCTGCGCCATCGACTTTGAGATCTGGTATATTTGGTATTTTCTTATTCAAGTAGGCAGAAGATATTTTGAGGAGCGCCTGTAAACGAAACGTCGATCGTAAATCATAAACATTCGTATTCCACGGCTATAAACGTTCGTGACGCAGCATCCGACTTACCTCGGAATAGGATTTCTCGATGGCAGACTTTTTGATTGTAAAGTTGCTGAAAAATAAACGTGATTGGATCAGACAATGCTCACGCAACGTACGTACAAATGGCTGCAATATTAACCCTTTATTCACTGGCAGGACTTGTAAGTACCCTTAATTTTCTCACGGATGCTTTGAAACCTATCGTGACGTATCAAGTTGGTCCAAGTTCACCAAGTTCGCTTCTATGAAGTTCGTTTTTAATTTCTTTTGGAAGCTACGGACAACTCTAGTTCTCGTTTCCCCTCTTTGGAAAATGTTGAAAAGAGGAAACGGGACAAACATATCGGGCAAACTTCAGATTTATTCGAAGTCTAGGGTTTTCCCCATCGCTGCATAAGACCAAGATGGACGCCTGGATTTTAAAAACTCTTTGAGATATCCGGTAAGCAAAGGTTTAATCGTGCAATGTCTGCGAAAAAAGAAGCGAACGCGTAAATATTATCAACGCGCCAGGGGAACGATAAAACGCAACCTGATATCTGTCGAAACCGTTCGGATATCGAATAAACGTTTCGGGTTTGCATTCCATCAGGAGGCGTCGATATCGAAGTATTCGTTCGAGGACAGTCCCGTTAAAAAGTAGCTAGTCGAATTTAAAACTCAAGATCGCAAAGAACAAGCATTATTGGGAAACTCTTCGGTCCGTCGAAAGTAAAAGTGAGTCCGTCGAAGAAACGGAAATCCGTGACGCGAATCGACTCGCGTTTAAGACGTTTAAAGGGCTTTCATCTAATCCCCTTTTACATAAGTTTCAGACTCACCGAATGTCTTCCAGAAGGTCGCACTCGTGCTGATTTTTCGCTTGCAACTTCGCAGCCTGCTCCGCGTGCACATTCTTCAGGAATTTTACGAAATTTCCCTGCAAGAGGAAGAATACCGAGTAAACAATCGCGCTACGATGGCGCACTCGACCTACTTTTTTTTTTTTTCTTATCTCGGAAGGAACACGAATCCTTTTCTTTGCGGACGAGTCTCGAGAATTAACCTATCCTCTGCTAGCGAAGGGATGGGATCAGGGTCGCTGACGATATTTACTTGGAACTACTTTGAATTAACCCTTTGCACTCGAGAGGTGGCTCTCAGTCACCGGGATCTCAGTCACTAGGTTTCCAGCAACTAGAGACGCTTTTTTAGCATTCTATTGTCACGAATGTTGAGCTTAGGTTCACTTCGAAAACGAGATCTGTAATTTGAGATTCGAAAGTCAGGTCACCTTTGCCTCAACGACAATCGTTTTATCGACGCTTCGAGTTCCAAAGAAATGAAACCTAAAGGAAACCTAGATGGTGACTGAGAGTCGCCCTCAGGATCTGTAGCAGTGTTTGTAGCTACAGTACGGACTTAGCAATCCCGAGGTACCTGAGCTAGAGTGTGAAGGATTGTCGATGCGAATTGTAAATGTAAATGTAATGTAAATGTAATGTAAACGTAATGAAAAAGAAAACACATATGTGTAGAACGGGTAAATTGTAAACACGTACGTGTAAGACCGGTGAATTGTACAAGCAAGACAGAATGTCAAATAATGTTACAGGAAAAGCGTAAACGGTCCATTAGGGACCACGCTATAAATAAAGATAATTGAATTGACTGAGAGTCACCTCTCGAGTGCAAACGGTTAATTGTCGAATATATTCAACATGAATTTCGCACATTTTTCGTACGTTCTCCTCGTGTTACAATACTTTAATGTATAAAATCCCCGGTGTACGAGTTTCAAGGTAGACGCGATATTTATAAATTTATAATACCAAGAAGCTCGTCGCCAGCCCCGAGAAAGTATCTCCCGATCTTTTACGTGACCCCCATCCGTGCGTTAAATATACGTTACCAGGCCCGATACTCTGTACACGTTTTCCAATATCGTACAAGACGACGTGCCCCGTTTGATTGTTTCGCGCAGCGTGCTCTCTCGAAAGAGAGGCCAGCATCCGACGAACGCGAAATAAACGACTGTCTCTCTTTTCTCTTCGATTATCGGTTGTTCTGGGGCGCCGGGCAATAATTGCCGGACGGTGAAGGTAACAAGGGTGGCGCTTTAATTAGCGGCGACATTGTTTGAAGTCAAGTTCAATTTTGCAGTACAAGCTGGCGCATCGGCGATTTCGTTACGCGTCACGGCTCGCTTTGACCCCGTGAACTCCGCCCGACCAAGTCGATAAGCGGGGGTTTCGGGCCACCCGAACCTGGTGTATACGAGTCCTCCGGGAGGAGGGAGCCCTGGTCGATGAAGTCCAGAGAAGAATTTGGCCGAGGAAACGGGGCCAGGGGCGACTGAGGGGCCGCCGCGGGGACCGAGGGGGCTGTTTGCTTAATGAAACTAGCCCCTCGGGTGGAAACAGAGGAAAACACGAGCTCGCTGTTACCCATGCAAAGCTAATCCACTCTGGACAAAGTGGCTAAGCGGGTTTCTGTAGCATTTAAATTGCCAGTACTATTGCGAAAGGGAGATTAAGTTATCTCTGCGTCATTAAGGTGGTCGCTACTCGGTTTTCGAACATTTTTCTCTTGTCCAAATTTAATCAAATTTTCTGAAGCCACGGCCGACGTGACTTTCTTTACTTATATTTATACTAAATATATCGATAGAGTAGATCGATTCTATGGAAGGAACGAACAAAAATTAATACGACAAGAAAAGCCACCTTTTTCTTATTTTTTGCGTTTCCTGAAAAATCGTACGTTTTTTTTTTTGTTTGGCGCAGGACCGCTTTATCCACAAGACAGCGAATGCGGTTTGTCAAAATTGTATTTGGTTAAAAAAAAAAAAAATAAAAAAAGATTTGTAGTTTAGAGTTTGTAGAACAACCTAAAAAAGGTTAGGTACGATCGGATGAGGCATAGCTGAGAAAAATCTACCGAAAGATGTCAAATTCGACTTGTTAAAAAACAGCTGATAGTACGCCTCCCCCCCCCCCTCCCTCCCCCTTCTTAAGATAACGAAACGAGTGATACCGATTCAGTATCGGCGCGTATTACGTCACCGCCACGACTGGGAAAAACAATTGACATTAAGTACCGTACGAACAGGTATCAAACGTTACTTAACCCCTTCACTCGTAAATTCTTTATGCTAAACAGCGCAACGTACGCAGCGATAGATGTACGTTTTCGCATTCTGGAATCGATCTCGATTATCTGTCTGAATCTGTAAAAATATGAATTTGGATAAACATCCGCGGTCTATTATATCACGTAGGTTGATTCGACTCGTGAATCCACCTTCGAGGAATAAGGTCAGCCTCCTCTTCGTTGGTGGATAGCGTAGAGATTGGTTCCTGTATCGTTTAGGGCTTGGAACGGCCGCCCTTTCGACTCTCCCGTATTAATTAACGTAGCTATTTAACTAACTGACGATTAATACGGTGGGACGGTCCCAGCTGGTCAAATCGTTTAAAATTTCAGCTGCTCTCTTATCGATTGCTCCTCGAAGGTCTAGCGTTGCATTTTTGAATGCCTCTACGGTCTAAAGACGCAAGCAATCACTCCCGCGCCCGCTAGCAGCGTCGCGTATTGTTAGGCGGATCGTTAAACGTGGAAAAACTACCATCGTCGTTGCCAACTACGATGCCATGTTTCAAAGCTTTTCTTTCCTGTTTTTTTTTTTTACTCTTTTTTCATTCGCGTACCGACGACTCGGCTAACGCGGTAACGGAATTATCGAACAACAGCGAAAACCATTCTGGTGCGCTTCGATTCGCTCGTATTCGGCGCAACGATTTTGACGCGTGTACAATTTTTAACGCGTCTCTCTGTTATACCCCTCCCATGCTCGAAGACGTTCAAACTTTTACGTTTACGAATTTGGCTGAGGTATCTGTGTTTAGGAACTAATTTGAGATTATCGTTCACCTATGTATGAAGGTTATGTTTGGTTAATGCAGCGGTCGAATAATCGATTGATCGATGTGTTCGACATTTTTCGGGCAGGTTCGCAAGGTGTCGTGTCGCGTGTCGTTTGTTTCTATGCAAGCAGCGGGAGGGTGTGCGTGCGGATATGTTTTTATACTTTTTCGATTGTACAGAGTGTCCCAAAAATGTTGTAACACCTTGAATTTCCTCACATTTTCCCCCTGTATTTTCTTTTTCTTTTACATCGTGAAACATACAATTTTATAAATACATCGTTTATCGATTTCGTGAGAAGCAAAAATTAGAACCAGCCGGGTTATTTTCGAACGTTTTTATTCTCGATGGTTCTCCAAAGTAAACATTTTATTTGATACCACTCGGGGAATAATCTCGCTTTAATTCGAGCCAGGCCCTGCGAGGCGGAAAGGTCAAGCTTTTAAGCTGCGCGAGGCGCGCTCGACAAAGTGCCTACGCTACAGTAAAGAATTTCAGGCTCCTGGATAAAGGAAATTTATAACTAGGGCCGTGACAAAGACGTTTATTACTCTAAAAGAAGGAAAAAAAAAAAGAAAAGTGAAAAAAAATCCTTTATCGATCACGGAGCGTAACGAGCTTTCACGGTGCCAAGGAAAGGAAAGGCCGAGAGAGGCCATCTTTAAAAGAGTCGTCGAAAATTACGGAGGATTAAAATTATAAGAATTATTATTCAACGAATGGTTTACGTTTTTAAACTATGGTAATCGCTAGTTATAGCAACTAATTTTCTTCTAAAACATATATGGATCACGGAGTATAATCTTCAACCCTTAGAGCGAACATAACTCGCGAAAAGCTCGTTTCAACGCGTTCCCCTTTTCGATCTCTCGGTGTCTCGTTGAATTCTTATCGCTCGACTAGCATTCGACAAGTGGGAAGTGGGTCAGGAAAGCCTCGATCTTTAACTGCGAAACTTCATTGTCGTGGAAGCGAGACGAAGGGCTGGTTCCGTCGCTTGATAAATAGGTCAGGAAATGTTACCCTTAACGAAATAGGTGTGACTAAATAATCCGTGCATTGTTCGTTCCTTTGCGCGATCAACCAGCAGACAAAGTCGCAAAGGAGGTGGTTTTACTCAATTCAACATATATATTTTTTTTCCCTCAATATGCTTCGAAAACAATTCAATTCGTTTCCACTAAGTGGGATATCTTTTATCTACTGTATTAGTATAGTCCCTTAAAAAGGATTTATTATCTGTATTGTAAGAGTTAAACGAAAAATCAGGCACCGGGGATTCGAACCCACGATCCTCGGATCCACAGCCGGCCGCTTAAACTACACGACCGATCTTGTATTCTACGTTTTGTGTTCTGGTTCGACTCCTTATTGTTGTCCGAAGTACGGGAAGCACGGATACTACAGTATTGTAAGTAAAATTCATATGTTGATTTACGTAAAGAATCGAGACTTAAATTAAATTACGTTTTATCTTCTAAACGCTACTATATTATCAATATTTTGGTTCGCTATACACGCATAAACATCCGCAGTCTAGGTACAAGTAACGTAACGCAAAGGAATTAATATATTTTTATAAATGCAGGCAAATTATGGGCGGAAAGAAATAACGAGTATCGGAACAGCCGTTTTAATTTTATTCGCGTTATCGCATTTCGTTTAAAGCCGAATGATCATCTCTACAGTGCTCCCTGCAACCCGACTACTAATGAGTCTAAATGCATATCTAACGTTGACAAGAAATCGTTATTGGCACACTCTGTAAACACTATTTCGCTGTACCAATATAGACCATTGGAGAGGATCAGTTAGCTCTTTAATTCGAGAAAAATTAATTCGATGTTTATCATTACGTTTGCAGATATACTCGTAGTTCTTTAAATTGAAAAATTTGTTCGTTCCAGTGACCGAATTTTTCTGTTCTTCGCTCCCCCCCCCCCTCCTTCTCTCTCTCTTGTTAAAGTTAGCGAATTATCGCGAAGAAACATGGCCCCCAAAATCGTCCTATATTCAAAATTCGAGATCGATTTCAGCGTTCACATCGTGCAGTTACATAACGAGGATGCTCGGAAATTTCGAAGACGCAAGGACGTGTCACGGAAGAATACGAACGATGTCTCAATTTATCGCGAAAGAAGGATTCGCAAGGGAAACCGTTGACCGTATGGCGATGGGAGGACACGGGTGATTCGCTGGTTCGATCCGATCGCGGCGTTAACCCGGGTCTACGGCCAGTTTCTCGTATTTTGAGGTCAGCTTTTGGTATAGATTCGCATCGAAGGCCCGAAGCGCGCATCGATTTTCTCATCGTGGCAGCGTTCGAGCGGCGTTTACGTCAATTTTTCTGCGAGACGTCGCTGAAGATCGATACTCGTGGCGAGATTCGCGTATCTCGATCGTCCTGAGGACAGGAAGCGCCAGCCCTTCGGAGTTCCTCGGACGTATGCATTCAAGGCTCTCGCGTTTCTACTGGATTAACGTTATCTGGTCCCCGGACCAACGAGAAAACTTGCCTCGGTGTCCTGGAAGGATCGCTGGGCCTCTCGTTAGCGGAAATCCATGAGATTTATCGAGAGTTACCGAGGGACCCGTCTCGAGGGTACGTGGTCGTGATCGCGCACGGATAATGGAGGAAAGATCAAAGATGGTTCGAGTGTTACAGTTTCGAAGGATGCGATGTCTAAAGAGGAGATGTCATTTTGGTTCGAGAACGTATAGAAACGGCATGTGTCTGGTCGGATGTCGGTCTCGTGGGCTTACTTTTCTCGGTGGTGGTTGCATGCTGGACGAGCGGCCTGCTCTGCAGCCTCACCGCTGGCAGCCCGTTTTACACCGTCGTCCGCCGGGGAGGGGTGCTCTGTTGTTTTCGTACGCCTCACCCGACACAACAATAAACGCGTTACCACCCTCCGCACTGCTCGCGTGTTCGTACGCCACTGCTCTCCTGCCCTCGACCGAGCTACCCTATTTATTGATCGCGTACGCGCCTGCGTTCTCTTCGCGTTTAACCACGGACGAGATGCGAAATAGATCCAACGTCCCATAGAACCATGCGGCACTGCTCCTTGGAAGCTCGTTTACCTGCAGATTATCGATTCCAAATGGAACAAGATTACAGCGCCAGATTATACTGATGCTATCTTGTTAATGCGTTAATTGGCCCACGAATAAAATGTATCCTTGCTTGGCATGTACAACTACAATTACAATATAGTTGTGCAAGAGTATTTGTCTAATACTCTTTGCTCTTTGTTTAGATTCTATTCTCTGACTACCTATTACTAAAAGGAATCTGAAAAAATAGTATCCTGTATTATTAGTCGTTACATGTTTCTCATCAAATATACTACTTATAATAATCTAGCTATTCTATAACAAATATCTACATAAGTTGCGCAGTCTGTTTTTGTCTATCCTATAATATTGCGCTTTACATGCTAGTCAGTCTTATCAGTCAGTTATCTAAAAACATACGTGTTTTGTTTTCGTGTTATTTATCATTTCATTACTTGTTATACACTATGACACAATAAAATATGAATTTTGTCACTATTTTAACGATATCGAAGTCTGTGGTTCTCAGTAGATTTTCAATTGGCGGGATACTAATGCTAATTAGTATAGGTTCAGTGGCGCCATCGGTGGAAGAACACCCAAGTTTATAGTAAAAATAGTTCCCACTGCTGCTGCTAGATGGCGCCACGCACACACGCGCGCGCGCACGCACACACACACACACACCATGGGATAATTAGTTCGGCCTGTTGGCCGCGAGATGGCGATACCAATTTTGTGTCCATTAACCGAGTATTTGAATATATATGTGCAAAATTAAATTGTTTTGTAATTGATAGAAATTATTCCTTTTAACAGCTGTTTAATAAGTAATACACGAACTAAACAACCTATTAGTATTAGCACAATGTTAAATTAGTCTTAAAAAAATGTATGATGTATGTCATCCTAGCGTAAGTATGATTATATTGAAGTATCATTAAACTGCATAAAATATAAGAATATTAGCATAATTGATATTTATCGCGTGCTTCAATATGTTTAGTATTATTATATTGGAAAACTGGGATGTACTGATCCTATAAGGATAAGTACAACGTTTTATGTTTACATTGAACTATGTGAAGGTAACCAATATTATTAAAGCGAGATTGAAATAATACTTTTAACTGGATAATTCTTTAACTCGATGTCTATTGTTAGCAAGGAGATACTGGGAAGTTAATTACAAATACAATGAAAGTCTGGATTTATTGTATTTGGAAGTTAAGAGAAAGAAAAATTCAGAAATAGAGATTTACATACCTTGGCCAACGTTATACAACATATCCCTCAATAGAATAGAAGAAATACAACAAGGTTTAACTACTGAAAGGCAAGGAGATGAATCATTTGTGAAATATGAAGTATACATTGTGTTTTATACTGTATAAATAAATACACTCACTTTGCACCAGGGTCACATTTGTTTTCAAGTCTGAAGATGGTACCAGTATTATTTATAAAGTGACTAAGGGTCTCATGAAACCTATGGCCCCAGAAGCAACTAAGTTAATGAAGGAGAAAGAAGAAAAGAAATCTCAATTGGAAAAAGAAATCAGAAAAAATACTTCACACTTGTATGAACTAGCAAAGTCTTTAAGTACAGAGAGCAACAATGAAGATACCAAACCTGGTATGAGCAATAGTAATTGTACAAAAAATGCTGAGAACAGTGATAAAGAAATAAAACCTGGTGCAAGCAATAGTAGGGATGCAGAGAATTCTGAGACCAGCAATAAAGATACCGAACTTGTGAAATAATCAACTGTAATAATTATCAAACAATCAAATAAAATTATTTTCATTTAAAGGAGTCATTTTTGTTATTGTGAAATTCCATAAATAAATAAAAATCGAATACCCTTTCATTTCATATTGCTTTCAGATATTTATTATTCAAAGTAGGTATTACTTATATGTTTGAAATATTGTATACTCGAAAAGTACTGCTAAAAATTACTTAACTATTCGGAGTGATATGTATTAAGCTGCCACTGCAAATGTATATGTTAAATAAATTACTTCTTAAGGACATTCTGTAGGCATCCTTTATGTAGGGATATTAACTACGTACGTGATTTAGTAAACGCTACGAGGCACATGCTGTTTCATTACTATCAGATAAAGATAAATATAGCGAACATTTTACCTAGGGTTAGAACTTAGTAGCCTTATATTATGTTGTATATATAAAAATAAGTAACGAAAGTATATACTAACAAGGTTTCTACTTTGAGTGTTAAAAATAGATCTATCTACAAAAAAAAATTGGCGACACTTGTATTGTATATACATTTTTCAATCATCAGTTTTCGAACGACACTTCATTTTTAAAGTTGCAGTATACATAATTTTCACGCTTGTAAAAGCCGCTTATGTACGCGATTGTTAATACAGTATTTTTTTTTCTCTCGTATCCGTATCGTATATGTATATGTACTGTATATTTATAAGTATACATACGTTTCAAATGTAACATAGTATATAATTAATACGTCGACAAGAAAATATGTTTTAGCATAGAACGATTCCTTTTTATGTAAACGTGTAGTTTGGCAGTTGGACACATAGAAGTAACGTAACTTATTATATAAAGACAAAAATAAACAGAAATTTACGAGAATTCCGATACAACATATTTTCTGTCAAGGTTGACGAACAAAAAGAGGACATTGTTTTAATTCAATATTTTCTTGTCCTTTACATAAACGAAGTGTAATTACAGTTTTTAATGTTCCTGTATCTTCTAACTAAGGTTATATTATAATTATTCGGCTAAACTTTAAAACCTACATATGAGAATTATATAAAAAACAGGCACATTACAAATAATGTGTTACATGAGCACCTCTGTATAAGTAGGTATCCGTTTCAATGTACATGGTCTCGGTAAAAAATAGTTACCAAATGATAATTTATTGGTGCATTAAGGCAACTAGAATTCGAGATGTACTCGAAACTATCACACGTGACACAATCAGCTTTCTGGTTCACAATTTTAAATACTTTTTTTTTTCTTGAGAAGATAAACGACGATCTCAATTTTAAACTATTGAATTCATAGTGCAAGAAAACACCAAATGAAACCCATCCATTTTATTATCACAGCATTGCAATTTGTAAATATCGTAATCCACTGTCGATTTTCCGTAAATTGTTCAGACCGATACCTTTCGCCGAAATGTAATTAGAATTTACGTAAATAAAAGCAATTTATATACTTTGTTAGGTTTCATTCAAAAGATTCTTTTATACAAAACATACTATCCATTCATGGTTTCAAATGTCTTAGAAAATTACATTAGAAATGAATTTGATGACTCGACGACGTTATTAACGAAGAAATCACCGATGTAGTTATGCATTGCAACTCTTAGTAGTAACTAGAGTATTATACGTTCTATGATTTACTGTTTTAGATAAATTTACAGAATGTAGAAGACAAGAATCCTAACAAGGCATTAAAACGATGTTAGTACAAAACTTTTTCGACACCTAAGATGTAATGCATATATTTATGATGATTGTACAAGGTGTTCGTAATCGTCTAGAAAACCGTCGTACAAAAGTGAAATATAAGGAAACTGTAATGTGATGTCTATAATTAAACGTGAATATGAGTACTAATAGTGTGCTACTACGAACTTGTGTTACCCTTGTGATATAGTACTGTATAATATATCGAGCTGAACTATTGTACTTATGGATCTTATGCATTATTACTTTTTCACGTTTGGTTACATATTTACAAAGTATAGCACTAGAACACCACGAGTATTCTATCACATACCGGAAACGTAAAAATATGTAACTAAATGATACAGTAGAATTAATAGGGATTATTTCATAGGAATCAAACCTGGAGAAATTTGTACGATAAAAAGGAAGTCGATATATTCGGATGTTCCTTAAATATCTGATGTCGAGTTAATTGTAAATAACTGTTCTCGTCTTCTGATCGCGTTAATGTTAATGTATGCGTGACTAACGTAACGATAGTGCCCAGTGTTAGCTGTAGTTACATCGATTAACATTGTTGTACATAGTGCCATTTCTTCGTTCAATTCCCTATCACATGAGCATGAGCAAATACAACTACGTTTTGATTTATTTTCTGCACTTTATGAATTATCGTATGTTTATACAGCGATTATCCTTGACGTTATACGAGGATATAAATCTGAAGTAGTTGAAAACGTGATTATTATACATAAGAATGGTACGTGTATGATGAAAATTGTAAAATAATACTTTGATTTAAACAGAAGTAATTTCATACGTTTGGTCGGTATTTAGAATCATAATTACAAGTATCGATGAACTTCTTACGAAGCGTAGAAATCTTTACAAATTTAGATCCCAAACAGCAATGGGTTCGTATCAAAATATACTACGTGCTACAAAAGTATGTGTACTATTTATGTTTCCATCCTTGTCTCGTCAGTTGATTGAACGTGAATATCACTTTAAAATATTTCGAATGACTACAAATGTTTCTTACATCGTATATTGAAAATGATTGCGATAAATGTAAATCTGAATGTATAGCTACGAGTTAAAAGCCTGAATTCATAAATTAATTAAAAACCTGAGATTCAACGGTAGAACATAATTATCTTTTTTTTTTTAATTCTCTATATCCGATTATATCATGATACTAAAAATAAAACATCTGTACAATACATAACATTACGAAAAGTGGAACATATTCTGTCAATTAAACAAACACATATATAATCACCGATGTTACTGATTGCGATTCAATTGCCCCTAAAATGATGTCTGAAAAAGTAAATAGAATACTAAATGATTTGCGTATCAAATTTAACGAACAAAAAAAAAAAAAAAAAAAAGAACGATCAACATCATCATTTATGGCTAGCACCAGTCAGCCATGTATGTAAAATCTTTAAATAGACCTTGTTCTAAGTCGTTAAGTGGTCTAGGATCTTTAGGCGGAGTTAGGTGAGGTTTCTCTGATGTAAATTCTTCGTCGAAATTACTGACATCTTCCACAGAACGCTAAAATAAAAATACGATGTACGGGTAGAAACGTATGCTTATAAAAATAGTATTAATTAATAGGGAAACGAAATAAAATACAAAGACTTACGATTACTGGAACGAACGGTGGTTTCACGCGTCTCAAGAGCAAATCATCCCAAGCTATATGTCTGAAGAATGCTTGTTTTTTAACATCCTCGGCATCCCTTTCACTGCTGCCCAAT
Organism: Hylaeus anthracinus; assembly: GCF_026225885.1. Taxonomy (NCBI): domain Eukaryota; kingdom Metazoa; phylum Arthropoda; class Insecta; order Hymenoptera; family Colletidae; genus Hylaeus; species Hylaeus anthracinus. Next base: position 14,663,959 of record NW_026535289.1, read on the forward strand.
CTTCTATCGGGATTTTTCCTTAGCAACTAAGAGTAAATATAAATCATAAGCATTATTTGAATGACGCTTATCGCGATATTACATTGAAAAGGTAATAAAGATTTTTACCCTCCGCATTATTGCCACTGCTTCCAAAGAAAGAAATCGCGGGTAGCGAACTTCATCGTTTACAATGGAATCGAATACTTCTTCCTCGTCGTCACCGGGGAATGGTGACTAAACAAAATAAATATCAATTAATGTAAAGGTGTCACGTACATCTATGGTGTACATTTATCGAACTATAGCGAACCTACCTCGCCAACGAGCATTTCAAATATTAATACTCCGAGACCCCACCAATCCACAGCACGCGTATACGAGGTTTCGGTGAGAACCTCGGGTGCCAAGAATTCCGGTGTCCCGCAAAAAGTTCCTGTCCTATCTCCATATCCCATTCCTTCTTTACACAAGCCGAAATCTGCTATCTTTACGTAACCCTCCGTATCCAATAATAAATTGTCTAATTTCAAATCTCTGAAACGTGAATAGAATCGTTAACATCGTCTCGTTTTTAATAGGATTCCTCGCTTGCTTACCTGTAGATAATTCGACTCTCATGCAAGTATTGCAATCCCAAGACGACGCAGGCCGAGTAAAATACAGCTCGTGGTTCTCCGAAAACATCTGCGTGTATGTGCATCATAAGATCACCGCCAGCTGCGTACTCCATTACGAAGCACACGTGCGCCTACGAGGAACAATGCTTTTATTTTCAGATGCCTCGAAGAATGCGTGAACTTCGAACGTGGTTTGCAACGATTTGTACCTCGGTTTGGAAACAAGCAAAGAGGTTCACGAGGAAAGGATGACGAGTAGCGTTGGCCACTTCGAATATTCGTTTCTCTGAGAGCAACGACTCCACTTCGTCTCTCGCTATTATGTCCCCCTTCTTCAGCGCCTTGATCGCGAAATATTCTCCTGTGTTTCTGTACTGCGACAGAATTACTTTACCGAAATGACCACGGCCAAGAACAGAGAGTAACCTAAAATTATCTATAGTCATTCCAGTAAGTTGCGAATGCCGTCTGGACTCGTAGGCACTGTCCCTGTATTGAGAAGGCTTAGTCGGAATTTCGTACACGACCTAAAATCGTGAAAACAGTTTTCTTAAAATCACGCATTTATCCAAATGTACATATATACATAAACATTCCTTATTTAGGGATTAATTGATAGTATTAAGTGTTGTTATTTAATCCACATCGGATATATGTTAGCCGTAGTTACGAAAGATGAAGTAAACCTTAAGTTTTAATACAATGTGTACGTTATTAGCGTACGTGTCGGGTAAAGTTTACACCTGCGCTTAGAATTTGCACAGTATGTACAAATATTCTTAGTAATCGTTGACAGTGTACCTACAGGTGTTTTGCGATGTTAGAAGCAAGATATATATGTGTGACGTTACACAATATACATACAGTGTTAAAAGCATTTGTACAAAATAGATACACACGAGCATGCGAGAGTTTGGGTAATGTGCACCATTATACATATATATATATAAAAAAAAGACCTATTAAAGTGGTAAAATTAGCGACAGTTTGTTATCTCGATAGAACGAGTTACGGTAGATTTAAATAATTTCTAATATGTGAGTAATACAAGGAGTAAGATACATAAAAGAAATTAGAGCTGCGTGTAAAGGAGGTATCTACCTCGTCTTCAGGAAACTCGACGACGGGTTGGGGCGAGGGTGTGCGTGGAGAGGGTGGTGCGATCAGCACGGGACGAGGCTCTGTAACGAGAGGCCTCAAATTTGCACCCTGAGACCCCCCCTTTTCTTCGTTGTGCAGGAAATCAAACTCCCTTAATGCACTCTGTAACTACATTACTATCTGCTTAACTCCAGAAACTATCTTAAGTTGCAGTACTTTGAACTGCTCTTCACCGAGTTCGATATTTAATATCAACATTTCAAGAATAAATCGTTAAAACTATCGAAGGGAGTTTGTTATATTCGAAAGAACGTTGCACATTTTACGGAGACAGCTATGCATGAAAGAAGCCAAAAAGAATTAAAAATCGTGACAACCGAACTTAAAAAAATGTAAATAAAAGTTTGTACGCGTTTAAGCATCTAGCAGTTTGCCGTACACTATAAATAGCATTCTAAAGTTTCCAAAGTACCTAGACAAAAATAGTATACTCGTAGTACTTTCGAAGCGGTAAGTGTGAATCACTAATATACGTCGCGCAGGTGAAAGTATATAATACGTACTATCATGCCTTGCCAAATACGTATCGCTATATACAAACGTTAGAAATTATATGGAATCAAGTGGATATAATATGTACTCAATGCATGTATTCTACATGGATTCGACCCATAACCAGTGTACCAAACCCTGAACCTTTCGAGTAACACAAAATACTAGGAAACTTTTTAACACTTTCGCGACAAAATGTATAACTGAAAAATCGTTAAAAGATAAAAAAAAAAAAAAAAAAAACCACAATGTACTTGTTTACAGCTATTATACAATAATTTAAACGGTGACTATAATTTCTTTTAAAGTAAGAAATATCGACAATTTGATACAACTTACTTCTTGATCTAATTTCGGAGGTGGTGGCGGTGCTGGCAATGAGAGCTTCTTGGTGACTGTAGGTGGTGGGGGTGGAGGATGTTCCGGGGGACGTGGCAGTGTAGGACTACTACTCGAGGCCGATAATCCCAGAGGTCGTGCCCCTCCCAAACCCCCTTTATCTGGATCAGGCAATTCCCCAGGTGTCTCAGGCTTATCCTCCATCGAGCTATCGAAAACTAGCTGCAAAGGTTGCGGTCCTGAAACACGGAAACTAGCATCACGTTCGTATACTAATTTATTAGCGACACGACAGAGAATATATAGCTACCTGATGGCGGACTTTCCGAATTTCTCGTATTGTGTAACGAAGGGGCTGATCGTTTCAGAAGTCGGCCCCATGTAGCAACGTTAATGTTCATTTGATTGGCTCTCGGGAAATTTTTCACTTGTTGCTTGAAAATCTTGCGTTGCCGTTGCAATTTAGGCTTTCTCGAAATCATGGGATTCAAGAATTTGATCTCGGCGAAAAGGAGGCCCTGCGGCTCTAACTGAAGCGCCATTCCATGTCTCACGTCGTCGATGAACTCCTCTAAACGTAGAAACTTGACGGCGCAAAGAGATCTCCAATCCTTCCAGTAAATGCCTATTTCGAGTTCCCTTGATTTATCTAGTTCGATGGAAAACCTAGGGAAACGATACATTAGTGCGAATTGACATACTTAAAATATCTCTAAGTCTGAGCGTATGCGTGTTACGATAAGACGCATGCAATCAAAATGTACCTTTGATCCCAAGCCTGCTGGGAACACGGTCGCCAACTTGTTTGCGCTACTGTTTGGTTGTCCAATTTAATAACCGCCATAATATCATCTGCAACAAATCCAAAGATTAGTACATCGTCGAAGATTACGGACGGTGTTTACGTTTCACCGAAATTTTCTTTATCTCGATTCATGATGCCCTCCTCTTGAACGGACACTTACTACTCGTTTCATCCTTAACGCTGTACGATTTGCTCGAACTACGTCCCGTGACTCCCTTGACGAAACTACGTAAATCTGGACTCGCTGGGTGCTCTCTTCTTGTACGCCCAGGTATTTCTTCCGCCAAGTCTTGGCATCCCATTAGTCTAACCTAGAGTCAGGATTACACGTGTTGAGACATATTATTCAGATGACAAAGAAATCTATCCAGTTACATCTACATAGAGTTGATCTCTTACCTCCAACTGTCCAGTAACAGCTGCACACCTGGATACCGAAGCAGGCACGGTAGCCCTACCTTCCAACGGACCACGAAATGGTTGCAGCGACGTGTAAGTCACGGGAACTGGGCTAGCCGATTGCACGCTAGCTAATTCTCTCTTTAATTGAGCAGCTGTGCCGCTGTCAGGAGGTAACTCCTGCCTTCTAAGTTCAAGGGATAATCTCAATAAGTCCAGTTTCCTACTCGATTCTGCAAGGCTTGCCTGAGCCTAAATTAATTAAGAATCGATTATAGAAAGATGCATCGGGCGAGTGTTTACAAAGGTAGACGCAGCTGACGTTCATAATGAAATGCCGCATATTTATGTAGATGCAGAGAACAAATAAAACGCTATAAATATCACAATCAATATTTATTAACAGCATGAACAGCATAAATAATCGTGTGTATCCGCTAGTTTAAATAAATGCTCGACAGTCAGCAGAATGTTTCGGCGAATTTTATTCCTGTCATAAATAAAAAAGAAAAGAAAACTACGATTATGGAATACGTATGGCATCATGATCAATAAATATAATTTAAACACACGCGTCACGTATTATACAACACAACCTTACGCAACGATAATTCATTTTAACGCAATTCTCTCGCAAAGCAGGAATACTACGATATTTAAAGCGGTCCTTGGAAACCGTCTCACGATTTACAGTTTCTCGGTATAGGACGAACGATTTTCCTCTCGGTGTGCAACCGAAAGCCGGTTTGTCGCTCGAATTCGCTTATAGAGCTGGATCGTTCCCGCGAGTTCAGTTCTTCGAAGTGTCTTCGGCAATGCTCGCAGGAACACGACGGATTCTTGGCAGGTCCTACGTGGTGGCCTGGTTTGCGAAACGCGTTCACCACCGCACCGAATATCGAAGCCTTTATGATATGATCTGTTCTCTCACCCTGAGGGGTCATGAACGGCGAGGTAACGCGCGACGGAACTTTCGAAGGGCGAGGGGATGGGCTGTTGGAACCGAAAGGTCCGACTTGTTCGCGTAGAGCGTAATGAGGAATACGATCGCTCCTGGCCGTAGAGTCGGACCGATCCACCTGTGAATCCCTCCGCAGAGGTTCCGCTTCCTTCGCCTCTATTACATTTCTTTCTACAGACTCGACCGTGCTTCTGCTCGACCGTCGAACGGTCGAGGTTTTCTTAACCATCATCTGACTTTCCTCGCTGGACACGAAACTCCAACCGACCGTGCCGCTTTCGTCGGTGTCCTCGCCGCTGTCCGCCGACGACCAGCCCTCCTCGTGCTTCTCTAGACGGTCCCTAATTTTCCTATTCCGTAGCATGTATCTGCGTTCTATTTGCGGCGATCGCCAGCTCCTGTTCCCCCCCGTCTCCGACTTGGACCAGATCTCCTCCATTCTTCGTATCCGTTCGCGATCGCTGGAACTGGCGTACTCGAAGCTGTCGCACGGAGTCAGGCCCGTGCCGGTGTTCAGCAGCGACTCGATGTCGGAGAACGTGTCCTTCGAGGAAGTGGCTACCGCCGAGTCGTAGTCAAAGGGGACACCGGCGTTCGAGGAAGCCGCTGACCAGGGCACGGAATCGGGATCGCGAAGAGCGCTGTAAGAGCTGAAGGGCGAAGGATAGAGGGAGCTGAGGACGTCGTCGCTGTCGTAACCCTTGGAGCTGGTCAACGAGGGCATCCTCAACGGTGGGTGCTTGAAACTGTCGCATCGTCGTTCCGTCGCGCGCTTCAGGAAAGCTTTGTCGTCCAGAAATCCTCGTGGTAGCGCATCGACAGGTGCTTCCGTGTGGGTCACTCTTAGATCTGGATTCTCGAAAACGGTCAACGGGGTGTCGCATTCGTTCTCGGTGGACGAATCCGTGTTGTCCTCGTCGTCGTCCTCGGTGCCCGTGCAGTACACGTCGATGTGCACGGTGCGCGACTTCCGTTTCCCGCTGTCGTCCTTCGTCGAGGAGTCGGACTTGTCCGATTCGACTGAAGGTCCGATGCTCGTGGTCTCGGATGCTGTTGGCGATTGACTCTCTTGCTGAAACGAAATCGGGGGAATTGTAGCGATCTGGGGGTAGTTGCGGAGGATGTCGAAGAGGTAATTATAGTATAGAGTAAAATTATGATGAATATCTTGTTAAGGGATAATATACAGGGTGTCCCAGTTTGTTAGTAAAAGTAAAGGTATTTCTGGCAAGCGACAGAATCAACTCACCTTCTTCTTCTTCTTCTGCTCGTCCAAATGATAGAGACCGGTAGCCGCTTTCCTCCTAACTTTGCTCTTGCTGAAGGCCACCGAGGATTCCTTGGACTCTATATCCGTGGTTTGGGATGAGGCGTCCTTGCTGATGGTGGTCTTGGTGGTAACCTTGTCCTTGCTACTGAATTGCGTGGCGAACAGGCTGGACGTCTCCTCTGCCCCTTCCTCGCTCGCTTCCGGCACGGTGCTGAACTGGTGACGCGAGAATACGTGCTGATGCGACGAGTGGTGACGCCAAGAGTGATCGCAGGCATGTTTGCCGGGTTCCGTGGTTGTTCTGCTGGCGGCGTCTTTCTTGGAGCCGTCCGTGGTGTCGACGGCGGACAGGAAGATGCTGCAGGTGCTCTTGCATCGTCGACTGTACTGCTGGGACGGACGGCGAGAGGGTAAGCTCGAGTAGGAGTGCGGCGAGAACCGTTCGCTGTTGTACCCGGACTCGTCGTTCCCCGACGATCCCGACCTAGGGAACGTGAACGATCCCGGAGGTGGTCCCGGAGGTGGTCTCGGAGGTGGCGTCGACGTGAACAGTATGTTCCCTCGCTGGAAACCGTACGAACCCGGCGGAGGGGACGGAACAGGCGTGGGAGGGGTCGACGGAGACTGACTGGTGTTCCATCGATAGATCATGCGAACGCCTCCCGAATCCGTCACCGTGGACGATACGTCTACAGGCGTCTGTCCGGACTCGGAGGTGGTCGGAGAGCTATGGCGAATGGTGACCTCTGCGCGCACCAACCACGGTGGCTGCGCGTTGTTCGAGTCGTCCTGGCGTCCGTACATGTCGCGTCTTTTTCTTCAGCCTTCTCCACGCTGTTATCCACCGCAAAACATGATCGGCCCGAGCGTTTAGTCGATCGGGCAAACTTTTCACCTCCGTTGCGATGAGAATTGGACGACGTGCGACGTTCGTTCTCTGGCACATGGATTCAACGTCGGTTCCTTCGATAATCACTCCGGAACTCGTTGGCTATCCTTCTCTAAATTCGATTAGTTTATCGTTCTTTTAAGTTTGCTTTGTTTGAAAACGCAGCCAAGTCCTTGCCTCAAAAGTCTTCTATAATTTAATCGATTTACTCTCTAAGGCTTCATGCTCGAATCTTTCTCTCGCTACCAGTTTCAGGCTTCCTTTTCCTCTACCCACTATTTTAAATCTCTCCTAGATTCGACAAATTCCTTCGCTGTTTTATTTCCTTCCTTTCCTCGTAGTAGTAAACGTTCGTCTTCTCGTTCGCGGCAACATCCTTTACGTTCAGTTTACGCGACGCTCTTTTCCGTTTCTCTTCCCTTTCTCTGTTCTCTCATTCGTTCTCCTACGATCCTCGACTAAATCAAATAGAACGTTCGGTAAAAGTTTTCGTGGCGCGGTTCACGAACTCGCCCGTTATACATAGTTGTTCACAGAAAGACGGTAATTCCGTGATACTGCGTCTTCGTGATCTATTTTCAGAGCCCCCGTTACCGTGTTCGAGCGGTTTCGCCTTGTATCGTGTCGATATTACGTATCGAGATTGTAAAAACGGATCCCCCGGTGCACGGATCCGAATTCCCGAATATACCCCGGACCGCTGACACGTTTCCTTTTTCGTATTTTTTCCACGCGACGTCGGTCGGTGAAGCCGAGTCATAATATTTACATTTATTGCGGGCGCATCAGCGAATTTCGAGCGTCGGTGTCTCGTTGCTGCCGCCCGTGCCTCTACGCGAGGTGACAAACCATACGTCGGACCGGGGTATAATTAGCGCAAATATAAATTTGGAGCAATGCACGGTCGGGACCAAATATACCTGGAACCAGATGATACTTCGAACGAGGCAGCGTTTCCTTCTACCGGCAGACGCCCACGCGTCGACCGTCGAAAAATTAATAATACTATTCGGTCGACCAGTCTAAATAAATGCACGATTCTCCTGTCTTATCGGCAGCTCAAAAAGGCCATCTTCTCTTGGAACGCGCAGCATCCTCTATTTTGGTCCGTCGGCTTCCGTTTCAGTAAATTCAATGATTTTCACGGAAACGTTGGTTCGACGATCACGAGCGTATCCACAGGTGTTGCACTCTCGATGGCGAGAGGGACGTCGGTCTCCTCGGAGCGAAGAGGACGTCAACGACTCTGGGCGGAATCGAGAGTCGGTGTCTCGGAGATTCAGGTCATAGTTCCGGTCGAGCGAATTATCCTTGAGCGTGGACGTCACCAGGGATGTCCTCCGGTCGGGCACACGCGTTTCCCGAGCTGTCCGTTCGCGGTTGATTGGCACGCATGTCGTTGGTTTATCGCGTTGCTTACGACTGGGTTGTGCCAGCTCCCCTCGAGAGGTGGTAACTAAGCGCGACCCGAAAAGGCGTCATAGAAGACGAACGGGGTGGCGGGGATTAGACGGTGCTATTTCGAGAACGGTGCGTGGACGCCAGCGTCGCCTCGGCTCGACGTCGACGACGCTCGCGCGTACGAACCGATATCGTTCTGCCCACCCGGTGCGTGAATCTGATCGTGAGATACGACGTTCCGCTTATGGGGTGACATCACTCTACATATATCTTAAACATACCTTTGTAACGTACATTACACGTACTCGTAAAATGAGCGTGACAACAAAATCACCCGCTTTCTTAAATATTAAAAATCGATACGTGACACTCTGAGTTAATTCTATACCGCGAGCATAGAATTCATCGATATACACGCGGGGACGTTTAAACGTCCCACGTCCAAGGTTTCTCGCGCGAACGAAGAATGGTCTTCGCGATCGAAGCGAATGACGCGTTACGGTTATCGACTTCGGAATGAGATTTTCTAGATATAAAACGGTAGCAATGAATTTCACCGCGTGAAAGACGCGCTCGAGTACGTCGCACAATAGTGACACGGTCACAATACGTGTCCGTTGATAATGCGGCATGAATGACACCGTTTCGACGTGTATCATCATCGCGAGTATAGAAGCTTTCCATTATTGAACGTCAGCTGTTATATCGGACTTTATCGAGCAGGAAATGAAACATACCTCCGTTAAGGCCTTCTTATCAGCGACTTTGGCACTTTGTAGAAGACGTATCACGTTCTTAGCCCCTTCTACGACGGCAGCTTCGATTCGCAGGCGATGTCTCAGCTCCTCCACCCTTTCCTCCAGCGCGAGCTCCAGACTAGGCTCGTACCTGTCTGCAATCAGAATCGGTGACGTTATCGACCGCGCTCCGATCGAGATCCCTTTTCGAAAAGGTCGGAGACTACGTTTACAAAAGGTTTTTGTGTCGCGTCTTTCCTCGATATTCGTCGGGTCCATTTTATTCGACAACGCTGCATCGACAGAACCGATTAAAACGTACATAAATGCTTCGATTAAATTCGCAGATAGAGGTAGCTCGCTCGCTATTGTCGAGCCCTGTCCAATATCAATTACAAAGCGAGCAGTCTCGTTGCTTTCGAAACAGGCCACGTTCTATCCATTCGATGGCTTACGCGATGACGAGAATGTCGCTTCATATCGGCCGGAGAGGGTTTCTTTCGCAGGGCAAAAGAATCGAAAGCACATAGAGATACGGGGTGAATTACGAACCTTGGATCGTAGATGACACACTAAAATACGACTGGGATCGTTTCGCATCTACATCGAAATTGCGAGATTGTTTTTACGTCACGCGAGACCGCCGGTGTCCTCGTCGCTTGCGCAGCAATTGCAGGCGAGAGGAAAACGATAACGGTAGATTTTTACAGTCGAAGAGATGCGTTCGTACAATATGGAGCGTCCACGTATTTCCACGTTCCGAATGATACGTATGGGGTCTGTGCGTAAGCTTATCCCGTTTTATTTTTAACCCGTTCACTGTCAGACCGATACCCGTGACAATTGGAAGCTACGTAATCCTTATTGTAACAACTATCTACGACTAGAGTTGCAATTAAAATACGATAGCTATTTTCCTGCGTAATATCAGACACATTTTCTCGACTCAACCAACTCGAAAAAGTTCATCCTAAACCTAAGATTACTCGTACTTGTTCGTGTCTTTGCGTTTTAGCCGCAATTATCTCGTAAATTCGAGCAAACAGAGTCCAATATTTATTCGCGACATTACTTCTCAATGACGCCCGATGAGTTTCTGCCGAACATAAAGTGCAAGCAGAAGGTAATTACGCGGAGGCGAGACGTTCCTTTATCGCGCCGGTAACATTAACGCGGGAATTATTAACGTGCACAGAACTACACGACCGCGGGAGAAAAAATTGTCCATCCTCGGGGAAGCTACTATATTTCCAAATGTCCTCCCGTAACTTCCATCGAATCGCTATAGTACCACGCGAACGGGCTGTGGTCTATATTTCAGCGGCTACCGCAGCGTAATGCACCTGAACGCGCCGTGGCATGAATCACGGCAACGTATCAGAGGTAAATAGCGACGGGGGGACATTAATTGCCGATAATTATGTTCTCCGAGTGACTAATTCCTGATCCATGCTGCGCTGAGCTGCAATAACCGCTCAGGTATAGGTACAGGTGAGGGATAACGTTGGTAATTTTCATTTTCTTCGACGATACTAAACGGAACAAGTACTGCTGCTAATTAAAACCGAATCGAGACTCGAAATAAAACTGATCGGAGAACTCTGTATACGGACATATTTGCTCTCTTTTCGCTTGGTTCGAGCGCAATCTCGAATCTTCCCAACTTTTCTACCTTTATTGCTAGTTGTCTCGCCATTCGGTGGCGGTGCGTCGCCTCGTGCGTGTTGCTGTTGACGCGCTTGCCGCACTTTCACTATCCGCATGCGTAGGTACTCGATTTTCGCCCGAGAATCGTCCAACATTTGTTGCGCCTCCTGCAGCAGCTTCTTGTCCCTTCCGCTCGTCAAGCTCTGTATCATGTTCTCGGCACCCTGCTTCACCTGCAGCGCGAACAGAAAAAACAAATTGTCAGCGGAGGGAAAAATATCCAGAGATGGGAAAATTTCTTGGCTTTGGGGAAATTTTGCTTTGGAAACGAAACGTTGCTCTTTCCTTTCTAGCTACACTCTACAGGTTGTCCCGAAAATGTTGGTTCCTTGAATGGGGTGGTCCGGGGAGTGATTTGAAACAACTTTTTCCTTTGCGAAAATGTCGTCCGAGGCTTCGTTATGGAGATATTAAAAGAAAACTCTAGCGCGTACTCTATTCTACTCGCGCTCTGATTGGTCGGGATTTTCCGTTAATATCTCCTTAACGAAGCCTCGGACATTTTCACTAAAGAAAAAGTTGTTTCAAATCACCCCCCGTACCACCCCATTCAAGGAACTAACACTTTTAGGATACCGTTGTACTGCCGTTATACCTCCAGGAGGAACCAGAAATCGAACAGTTAGCGATAGGCGTAGGTTATTTGAATCGCTGGATATTTAATCGAGCTCGAATTCGATATTTTATTCGATTTCTAGAAACCGAACAATGTTCCGGGTATGGGTCACACTCGTCGTCAAGTTTCACTTCTCAAATAAAATACTTCTAAAATATGTACAACTATCTCGAATGGCTAATCCCACGGGAATTCACCTTTTTCAAGGAAAATTTCGGCATTTTTGCTGCTCACCGGGCAATGCTTGGCACACGACTACGCGTTTCGGAAACATTGTAGGTATTCACCAGCTCGATAGCTAAACCGATTATGCGCTGAAACGTATCGCACAATATGACGTAAAGATGCGATTTCGCCCCGATACGGATCGCGTTAACTATCGACAATTCGTCGACGTGTACGAACTGGCGCGGCGCCAGGATCGATGGCGAACGGCTGTTCGATCTCTTCGTGGAAACGTTGGGAATCCTTTTCTTTGATTAACCCTTTCGGTACGGAGGAGGTCGCCGCGGTTATACAATCATGGTACGGGGAGCTTTTCCACGAGAGTGGTTTGCACCGTATGCGAAAACGCATACAATTTTTTAACGCATACTATAGAAAGTAATCATACTCGTCTCGTGGATCCCGCTAATAGGCGACCGGTAGTGCCGAAAGGGTTAAACGATAATTCTCTTACCGATCAAAATGATTTACCGATGGAAGAAACGAACATAGATTCCCATAAGTTTCGAAGTTCGATACGTACGGTAAGAGAAGGTTACTTCGAAGGGAAGGGGCTCGTTTAATTGAATTCGGTCGGATTGATGTCACGGGTGAACTCGCGAAGCAAGTTCAAAGCTTGCTACTTCGATTAGTTTAAATCATCGTGTGACGAAACGGAGAAGCTATCTTTAGTGGAAAGAAAAATACCGACGATTCACTGCTGACTCATCCAGGGACGAACAAGAGCTGTTGCTGTCTCTCGGGTAATCGCACGCGAATTGCGGACCGATTATTGCGGAGCTACCGCGTTCGTCATTCCGTGGGATATTACGGCGTACACGTACGGATGCAAACAAGTGAAACGACGAAACTACAATGGAGTTCGCACCTCCGCGTATGCGCCAACGTATTATCGTCTCACTCGGAACGGGGTAGCCCAATCGTCGATGTAACATCTACAACTTTGATGCAAGAAAGCTTTGCTTGTTCAACGACGAACAGAGTTAAGCCGTGTTTCCATTGCTAATCGAATCACAGAAAATTACTGAAGTTGAAAGACAGAGTCGAATCGACAATAAGTTCGTTCGCCGACGTATAATTAAAGGGAGGACGCCGCGACCAAAACTAGATACCAATAGTTATCGAGACAAAATTTTGAAACTTTGTACCTTTATGTAGTTTTTAACGCTGAACTCAAACATGCGAACACAACGTTTCAAAATTTCGTCTGAATAATTACTGGTAGCCAATTTCGGTCGCGGCACCCTTCTTTTAAATACAGATAGCGAGTCCGTGCTGGCATCTCATTTTTCGTCCGTTGCATTTCTTTTCGATAAACTACGTCTACCTTGAGTTCGATATTGAGCTGCTTCTCCAAGGACAAAAGACGAAGATCCGTGAATAGACCCTCCTGACTCGGCGACGACGGCCCCATCGGTGACAGAGGCGTGTCTGAAACGAAAATAGTCGTTGAAAATAAAAAAAGCCGCCTCTTGATCCAATCCGGCATAGTTTGATCGCGAAAAAATCGTTCGATTGTATTTTCATCGGATTTTTCAAACGACGGTGCGCGTTGGTACAAGCGCGAGTTCAGCCTTTATCGAACAAAAATCTACCAATCTCGCAGCGGTCTGTAATCATTGTTTTCGTAATTATGTTTCTTCTCAAAATAAATATACATTTACGAATCGAGTTGAGGAGCCTTTGGTATCGTTTGAAATTTTATAATTTTATAAATTTGTTTTTATATGAATTGTCTGAGACTAGTTCGCATCATCGTAGCACCGTCAGCGCGAAGCGACGCCGATAAAGGAGACAAGGCGGACACTTTTGTCCACGAAAACCTGAACATTAAGTTGAAATATTGTTTAGATTGTACGTCTCGGCACGGCGTGGGCGTTAGTTCGCGTAAGCACGTCTCGTTACATCCGAGAGTTTCAAGTGTCCAATAGTGAAATCGTAAAGTACTCGAATCCCACTTCCTGTAACCCACTAGAGATATCGCAGAGTCTAGAGGCTCCCACGTGTTTAATGTACCTCGCCGAGCATAATATAAGCGTAGAAAGAGTGCTGCTCTTCTTTGTGTCCCGTATACACCGTTACCCGCGAATTTCCCATCGCCACTTTTCGCTCGGTTGGCAACGATGTTTCGAACGTGCTGGTTACCACGAGTCAGGGATAACCAAGATTTCTGTTGGAGAGCTAGGAAACAACACGCGTATACATACGCACGCGAAAGACATAATTCATGGGACTACGGTAGCGATCGATGGGCAGACCGTTACGAGCTACCGAACAGAAACATCGTGTATCGTTATTCCCGACCTCGGCAGAAATAAAGAAATCGCGAGAGTTGACGATCCGTGGTATTCCCACAACACGTTATAACAACTACGTTCTGATAACGGATAAAATCGGCGTGCATTCGTTTGTTCTCCGATCGAATAGTTTGGGAAAAAACGTGACGCTACATCCGGCTTCAGGAAATACAAACGACCGTCTCTCTTATACAACATGTAATAGTTCTAGAATCCAATCTCGTTGGCATCGAAAAATTAATGCGACGGTTGCTCGCGCGAGATTCCCTTTGAGTTTAATAAATGCGTGCTCGAGGGAAACGCGTGATTTACACGACGCGAGAACGCGAGGAGCCTTGCGCGAACGCGATTAAAACCGACCGCGGTTCATAAATCCCGACTTCGAGGCGTTGTATTTAATGTTTATCGTTTATGGCGTAATTAAACGGGCGTAAATTAAGGCTGCGCTCTATGAAATCACGGGCCTGTCTTATTTACATGAAACGGCGATATCGCTGTTACAATAAATTCTTTTTAGACGTGGCGACCGAGGTCTTATTTAAATCCCGTGTGTATCGATACACCGCTCTTCCATAGTTCGCATTTTACAAAATAATTCTCCTTTTCCTTCCCGCCTCCTAAGACTTCGTAAACCTAGGCGTCAGCGATCGACGTAGATACGATAGAACGCAGAAACGACGATCCGAAAGTAGACCGCGCGAACGCGCCGCGGGAACCTTCTGAAACACTAGTGTCAGAATTATAAGTACAGCTTCCGGGCGAGCCGGAACACCGAACAATTACAGCAATCAATTCCACTTGCGTAATTATATCGACGTTGTTTGCGAAACGTACGCGGCTACCGTTTTGATACGGCGGGGCACGCCCCGATACCTTTTTTTCATCGCGGACACACGCTCGATATTACCTATACGCGCCGCGTGCGGCGTACGCGGATTTCCTGTGCACCGAGCGACGTATGCTTTCGAACACCGTCGAAACCCTCGATCCCCTCGTTTGCGTGATCGGCAAGTCTATACATCGCGAACTTCCGAGCGAACGAGATGGATGGAAACGACAACGATTGGTTTCGAGAACTTGCGAGTTTTCGGAGCGTGGAATCGACCCACGATTCTATGAAATGCGACGAGATTCGTTTATCGGTGGTGCGATATCGCGTTACTTTGCACTCTGGGTTTTTCCTGTTCGAATACACGGCGAAGTCTCCGTGAATGCGCAGAAACCATCTCCAGCATTCAGTCCCGGAAACTTTACCGTATTTCGAATAATACAAATTTTAAATTGGACGCGCGCGGTTTCCTCGGTCGAAGCTGCCCGACGAAATTTCTTTGGGAGCTCGGCGGACCGCGAAGGCCCCACGAAATGATTTATCGTCGGTAAGCGCGACGGTTTATCCATCCGTACGAAAAACAACGGTAATGACGCGAGCGCAACGTGCGCGCATGACCGCCGACAAAGCGACGCGTAAGTAAGTGCACGCGCGACGCCTGTGCACGGACGACCGCACTTGCACCGTCGAGGTGCACACGCTTAGCCTGACATGTCCGAATAAGGCGAGCCACGGAGCGGGACAGAGAGAAAGAGAGGATATCGGCCATAGGAATGCATACGGGAGTACCATCGCCGTAATCGCCGCCGAGCACCACGAATTCAACGAGGACGGGTTCTAGACGACAAAAGAGAAGGCAGGAGCTTTTCGGTAAGTTATCCGGAACAATTACGGGTGTACGTCCTTTCCCTTTCTTTTGGGTCCTCTTCGGAGGATTTTAATCTCGTCGGGGACACTGGCACGCGTGCGTTACTTTCAGAGTTCTAGAAGTAGTCATTGGAAACGTAAACAAATATTTATAATGTAATTGTTTAACCTTTTTAGTAAGCCTTCCAGGACAACTACAGCACCTTCGAAAATACAGAAGACTTTAGCTGGATCGTTGGACGCGGATCAGCTCGATCGATTCAAGCACACAGGACACGTTCACCAGAAACGAGCACAGCGAAACGAGAAAACGTGAGATGGACAAGTACAATGCGCGGCGAACCATACAAAAGAAGGAACAATTTGCAAAAGACGAAACGTAGAGGAGTATCGCCACTGGAACTGGTTTGGCTCGACGAATTCAACCAAGGTCGCCACGTTCGCCAGGAAAGAGCGATCGGTTGGAGGAAGACTCGACGGCAGAGGCAGAAGGATATCTTGACGAATAGAGTATCTTTTTACATTTTTTTTTTTTTTTTTTTTTTTTTTTTTACAACTTGTCCGTTTCATCCGTGGTGCGGTAATTTTTCAAGAACGTTTATGCACCGAAAAGAGGATCGCTTCGAAGCCGAATGACCACAGGGTTCCACGGCAACTGAAACGAAACGAAATCGAATGGACGGTTCGCAAAGCAGGAGAAACGATTCGTGAAAAGAGAAACGGAACGGCGGGGACAATGCGGTATCGAGGAGTCCGCGAAACCATGTCATTAGCGCGGTACCAGAACACGTGCCCCATTATGTTCCGTTTCTGCGACCCGTGAGGGCGACGACAAAGGCTTTCCTTGTTTCCAGACTGCGAAACTCCACGCTCTCTCCCTCTGCACGCTTCCTCCTCGGTCCCATTACGCCCGAAAACAATGAATGGAATTATCGACGCGCTCCTGCACGCGCGCTTTCCAAAAAGAAACATGCAAAGCCTCCCTTTACCTGTAAGCTATCCTTCGCGCCGGGGTGCAACGGCGGGTGCATCCCCTCGAGACCGAGGCAAAACGGGACGAACATGCATCGACACCGAGCTCCCCGAGCGTGTATAATTTTCCGAGGCTTCGAAGGATCGGTTAGAACTCGGAAAGACGAAAGCGCGGAAAAAATTGGAATCGCACCGTTTCTAATTCTTATTCTGATTCCGAAAGAAATAACAGATTTAGCCTAAAAAGAATGTTGACGATTATTTGTACACGTTTGACAAGTTTGAACACGTTACATTATAAGATATCGTAATCGTCTCCATTTTTGTTTTGTTTTTCTTGTTTTTATTACATTGTACTTGATATCAAGGATAGATTGCCCGTAAATAAAGTATCATTATTATTAATCTGGCAGTCAATACGACAATAGGAGCCCACCAATGACAAACGGAGTTCTATTGTGAACGAACCGCGATCCCCTGGACTGCGTACGCAACATTTGCTTTCGAAACGACAAGGAAAATGTATACGCAGGATTTTGGAACGCGTTAACGAGCAGAAGCGTACCGCAACCGAAGGATTAATGGACGCCGCGGAAAACGGTATTCGAGGGAAATTAAAAATTTTAATCCGCGATGCCTAGAAGCTGTAACACGATTTCCTCTCCACTCGAGCGACTCTCGTCGTCCATTCGCGATCGAGGCGTCTCGAATAGAACCGTTCTCCTCGATTCACACACCGTAAACCGGGGAGCTAGACTTCCTACGGCATATATTAATACATGTAAGAAGTAATTGTTCCTGCCTCGCAAAAAGGGATGTAGCGCAGCCTGCAACATCCTTATTACGGGACTGATTAAAATAATTAACCGTGACTATACGGCAGAAGTTGAAATCGCGACGCGCACGCAGCCGAGCTTACCGATGAAATCTCCTATTAACGCGTTGATTGCCACGTGAATATTTCCGAACGTTTTCTTTTACGAGAATACAATTTCGTTCCGAGGCAATCGAAAGCTACGCAGTCGAGGAATGTTGTCAAAGTTCACGAGTGCCGATGTAAAAATATATTTAATCACGTCGAAGGTATTTTTGTACGGTGACGGGTGGAAATATTTTTCCCCGCGACACAAGGAAAGCCCTGACTCTGAAACGTCGATGAATCAATACGCAAAGCAACCGCAAGTGTTCAGTGACATTGTGACGTTCGTGTTATTAGCATGAGAGCTACCGTTCGCGGTTAGAAAAATAATTGCGACCGGTTCGATGGAAAGGCTCGCGTTGTAAAGTCTTTTTACCGGAATCCAAGGTTGCTTCATGTTTCGTTTTTTACTTCGATAATCATTTGGTCGGTTAATCGAACGTTTCACTTTCATCGAGGAGTTAATTGTATCAGATAGATAATCAGATATCAGATAGATTTCCTAGATAGACACGTGATCGCGAAAAAATGCAGGATACCATATCGTTCTGACCGTACGATGCAGGATGAATCGATCGCCACGTCTCTTTCTGATAAACAAACGTTTCGAACAAAGGTGCATCGGTATCGAGCCAAAGAATTTATCGACGCCGACGAACCTTCCAACGAGGCACCGTCAAATAGTTCCTTCAACCAGTATCGATAACGATGATGGAACTGGAGAGCGTATCGGCGAAATCTACGGGTAGTTTTCTCTCGTTGGGCGACCGTGGGCGTCGAGACGTGGCCTATAATAACGAGCAGAAGCTATAATACTCGCGAGCTGATACAGGTGCACGCGAGTTACAAGACTTTTGTAATTCGTGACTCACTGACGACTTATCGATCTCGGATTTTTATCGTATCACTCAACGACGACACGAACATACCTGGAATACGCGAATCCTTCGATCGTGCACATTGCCAGGAAATTCTTTACTCTCGCTCTTCTCTCTACTTCTGCTTTTCATTTTATTCATTTTATTCATTTTATTCATTTCACGAATTAATATTTACGAATTTCGGTGAAGTTACAAATATAAATACCACGATAATGTGGTTTGCAATATATCGTAAATAAAATATAACGACAGTAGAAAGTTTCGATAGTGTTAGCCTGGCAGTCGACGTGGTAATCAGAGATTTTTGGCGGACTAGAGCTCCGCTTGGGAAAAAATTGCGTAACTTCCGCCCCTGCGGCGAGTTCAGACGCGAGGCAAAAATAGGACGACGTTAAACGCAAACGTCGAAGGCACGCGAAACCGAGTCTGTGTGCGATCAAGTTTGCGCTGGCCTAGGTTTACAGGCCATCCAGTGAAAGGATAACAGACCGTGTGTGTGCTCCGCGATGCGAAGTTTTCCCAATGAAATGATAAATTCGTATAGACGATCCTTTTTTTCTCTCCTTTGTTTACTCCTCGTCTCCGAAGAGACTCCAGCTGGATATATTATCGCCTTTTCATTCTCTATGACTAATTCTCGAAATTACTTGCTTCTTTAATTAATACAAATCTACGATATCCATTTTATATCGATAAAAATAATGTCTCGATCAGAAATGCCGATATTAAATTTCCTTGAACCTTTTCGAACGATTTCCTCCATCGAAATTTTGCCAAGTGGATGGCCGAATTGAAAGCGCGACGATCATTGCGATCAGCCGGGACTCGAGCGACGCACATGGGTCGACGCGATTCGCGATACGAGACGAGAGAATTATGTAACGCGGTTGCGTTTATCTAGCGTCAGTTCGCGCGTTCGAACGAGCCACGTTGAGTAAGAGACGATAACGACCGAAAGAAAGACGCGCGTAGCCGGTGTCGATAAAATAAGAAAGTTTTACGAACCATATTTTCCAGCACGCGATACGTACCGGTATTTCTCGATTTTAATCGGAAACGAGTATCTTTGGCCGCGGAATGACTACTAGTCCGCGCGGTAAAGTGAAATTTATGAAGTTGCGAGGGATTCGATCGGGGCCCGTTATCGGATCGTATAAGAATTACTTTATGGGCTACAAATTGGAATCTGTGTTTATATCGTGTAAAATTGACTTCGTATGCGCTCGTTCCACGGGCTGTTTCACTGGCGTCATTTTTTATCAATCCTTGACGATGGAGTACGTATTCAAACACGATTACCATGTCGCGGAACAAAAGACGCGTATCTTTATTATCCCGAAACGTACGGTTGGTCGGTGACTGATCAAATAAACGTTGGCGCCAAGTATTGCCAGATTAGCCGTGATACACGTCGATCGAGTCAATTTTCGTGTTGGTGATTTGTATTTTTAATCGAAGACTATTCATTTTATTCTCAGATTCCCCGATCTATCGATTAATTTTTATCGTTTCCATAACGATAACTGGGACGCGCTGCTTCGATGAAACACTTTTCCGCTGCTCCTTTTAAGTCCACGCGTGAAGCAATTCACGAAGTCGATAAAAAAATGTCATTATCTAAACATGGAAAGAGGCTAACGTTTCCTGACATAACAATCGCTTCGCGTTATCCTCCCGTTAGTGGCTATATTTCTTCAGGTATTTCTTCAGGTATTTCTTCAGACGATAGCAATTGTTTCAATGTTGTACAAACTATAAACTGTCCGCCCCGAAAAATATGTACCATTTAGCTTTGGTTCTTCAACGTCACCTGTCCTTGGCGAATTTTCGACAGCGTACCCCGCGTTCTAAAACCGCGCAAGAGGAAAACCGCTGAACGAACCGTTATTTCGCTAAATACAGAGGCCTCGTGCACTGAGCAACGACATTATCGTAATTTCTCCAAGGCAGGATAAACGTAGAGGAGTCAGGGTGCAATCCATGCGTGTCGCGATATCTCTATTGCTAGCCACGGGATCATTAAATTTCTAAAGTTCCCGCGGGCCCCGCGAACTGTCGCAACACCTCGCCGACCACGGGGCCCAGGTAGTCCCTAAACAAGGAGACGGGAGTAGGGAGGGCCCGAGGGGCCCTTCCGATACACGACAGCACGGAATGCGAAAGCGTGGGTTCGGTTCAGGCTGAAACGCGATCTCGATACACATCGAAGGCGGTTGGCCAGACTGCCGCCGGCTAAATAAGCAACGGTACCGTAACCAACGATGGGCAAAACCCTTGGGTTTGAATAAATCTCAAGTTTGCTGTTACGTTTG
>NW_026535289.1:14684646-14756062 GCF_026225885.1 Hylaeus anthracinus
CGTTTGTCTCGTTTCCTCTTTTCAACATTTTCCAAAGAAAGTGTACGAATGTACACTTTTTTATATTTCATGGATTATAAAATTAATTTTTCAACCCTTGCGCCTTAACACGTTAGTCGTCACACGTCAACCAGAAGCAGGTGATAGAACTTTTTAGCGAAGAAATAAATAAAATGGAGTCCGAAGCGCTTGGGAAACGCTCCGGGGTGCGATCGTTCGATCGACGGACGATCGTAACGTGCTCTGGATCGTGTGTATTACTCGCGTATAAACTGTATATATCGCAACGGAGCGTTTTCACTGTCGCTCCGCGGAGAATGCGTATTACACGCACGTAGAAACCCGAAGAACTGGAAAGTGAATCGAGTGACTCGTGCACGGCGTTCGTTATTGGCTACCTCGGATTCCGCCGACGAAAGGAGGGAATTATACTTTCTCCCGAGTCCTGTGTCTCACGACGAGACTCTCATCCACGCCGAGTGAACGAGTCCTTAATGAAATAATAAGGCTGAGGTCGCGAGGCTCGACTATCGAAATCTAGACGAAATCTGAACCGGTTGCAATTGCATTAAAATCCTATAGAAATGACTAACGCAGACTTCACTGACACTAATTGTAAGTTTCGATGAATATTTAATATACACGGCGATATACTTTTTCTGCGCTAAATTATCAACAGCGTTTAATTTAAAGCGTAATGTACACAACGAGCCAGACTCGTGATCTTCAAATTTGATCTAAAATTTTTGGCACAAATCAGACACGTGATTTTCGAATTTGGCCTGAAATTTCCATCACGAGCCAGACTCGTGATGTTCAAGTTTGACCTAAAATTTTCACCACGAGTCGGACTCGTGATCTTCAAATTTGATCTAAAATTCTTAGCACAAATCAGACACGTGATTTTCGAATTTGGCTTGAAATTTCCATCACGAGCCAGACTCGTGATGTTCAAGTTTGACCTACGGAATCACTGCATCGTCGGGACAGGTCTGAATGGCGCGATCCATCACCGTGGTAGGTGAATGAGGTGGCCCGTGGGCAGGTTGCTGGTCCCGAGAACGTATGATGACTGACTTAACTGGAGTGGACAGAGCGTCTGGGTCCACGGTATAAATAGATGCTACCACTTACCGTCAATTCAAAGAGAACAGAAGACTGCGCTTCTAGTCGCGGCCGAGTACGTACGAGGAGCCTCGGGCTCGACACGAAGCGGCACCGATAGCGAGGTGCCACCCAGTGGCGTAACCATGCTCTTTCAAGGTCGACGGAACCGTATCTATCGCGATTTTAACACCTGGAGGCAAGAACGCGTGTCAGGATATTGTTTAAAAAAAAAAAAAAAACGTGCAAAATTTCAGAGAACGATAGAGACATTTAACACCAAGCCTGTCGATCTGTCGCCTGAACTATTATAATTCACCAATCTGGCTTGAACTTGGTGTTACGTATCGAAAATGATATGTTAAATTAAGTAACCTATTCCGACCTACCCAAAGTAGGCGATACGTGGGATGAAACGGTACACCGATCGGGTTTGCGCAATGCTCGCGCGATGGCTTGAAATTCTACGCCTGTGACTGCTACACGGAGTACCATGACCCCCGATTACTAGGATCGGAGTTAATCATTCCTAATTTATGTCCAGTAACCGCTGCTACATAGTATGCACTCGAAGCGAGGGGAATGGCCAGCCGCGTTCGCTGGAAATGCCATTAGAGCACCGTTTCCGGATGACAATGTTCCGTTGACTGGAAACGCGTGTCTCGCGCAGCCATCTAACTGTACAGGATAACGTTTCCGAACGGTTCGGTGTGTTTTAATAGGTCGATCATGGTTTCAGAACATTTTTTAAGAATTCCTAAGTGTACTCGTACCTTTCGCACGAACAAAAACAATTTTAAGAATCGGTTCACCGGTTCCGGAGAACGATTACTTCGTTATTATTCGATATTATTATCGACCAATAACTATTAGGTAGGCTGGAAAGTAATGTCGTTTCTTTTACATTAAATTCAAACAGATTTTTAATAAATTTCTATTTTCAATCTAATTTAATAAAATTTCTATATGCAATCGCCATCGTTAGCAGCAGCCTGTTCTGTTATCTAGCGTGCAAATTTTCGATGTCAAATCGATCAAAATCGACGAGTTGAGTGATAAACAAGTATTCAAAAACGACGTTACTTTCCAGTCCACCTAATACCATAAAAAAAAGCTGAGAACCCCTGCGACAGGCAACAGTCGAAACGTCTCCGCGGTTTAACTTCTCGACTCGATGCTTCGAAAAAATGTACAGAGGCGAAAGAAACGCTCGAGCGCCGGAAGCGTAACGATTTTTCAGCAACGCCATTTATCAAAGCGTGCATCGAGCGAATCGTGGACGTAGGCCGCGGCGACGTGCCCCGGAGAGCTGGACATGCTCGATTTCCTTAGCCCGATGGCGGAGTTTAAAGCGGGGTAGCTCGTACGCGCTGTTGAGCTTTATAAACCGAAGACGTCGTCTCGACGGCTCGTTAGCGGGTGGAGTTATTAAGTGGCCGCTCGTTAACGACACAGAACGCAGTCGTTAGGCTTGCCAGAAGGGAACGCACCGGAACACTCTCGCCGTTACTCCGATGTGTCGATAAGTTGCCCATGAATAAGCAGAAACGGTAATGGATGCGTCGAAAAGGGGCTTGTGGTCGTTTGTCGCTCGACTTTACAGGGGCGGGGAGAGTGGAGGAGGAGTACCAGAGGCGGCGAGGAGGTGTGCAATTTATTTACTGGAAAATAATAAGCCTTGGGGCTAAACGTGATCTCCGCGAGGAATCACTTTGAATAATACAAGCATTTGGTCGCGGCATTGGTACAACTTGCGTTAGATATTTTTGTATTTATACGAAGAAGACCTATCGTTTAATTTAACACGTTCACGACGGCGTGTACCATCTGTGGATCGCGCTTATACGTCCCATCGGACGGCGTGCACCGTTGGGCCGGGCCATGGCGAGAAAGAAAAGTAACAGCGTGACCGTGTTAAAGAAATTTGAAATCCGCACCAACTACGCGATAAACAAACGAGACAAGAGGCTAACAAGAGGCTTCAAATGGGTTAAGAACCTCGGTCTAAATCGTGCCACGAGCGTAAAACGGCCGATGTATCCCCCGCGAGGCAATCTCGGATCTATATCGATATCGACGTTCCAACGATTCCGTCGCCGAAACCGTGACGCGAGTCCCGACCGTTCCAAAAAAATCCTTGAACTCGTTTTAATGGCCGTCGAATGCTCGCGAGCCGTCGAACGGGCAACGTGCGGCCGAAGCGGCAAAAGTAATTGATCGGCACGAGAGAGTCTAACGCGCTCGGCATTACATAAAACCCGTTCAGGCGGGCATGAGTCCGCCTTATCCTCTCGGTCAATGCCATGCGGCGTTAACGCGAATACAAAGATGGTATCTCGACTACGCCTTACCTTGACCGTTCGAGTGATTTTGCTGGGGCGACTGGGGCTGGCCCTGCGTCAATATAATTTGACTCTCGAGCTGCTGAAGCTCCGCCTGGAGCTCGTTCAGTTTGCTGTTCGCCTTTTTCACGATCGTCGCGACGTCCGACAGCGCTTTACGATCGGTCGCGACCTCCCTCAGCTTCTCGGCGCCGGCCTTTATTTTCAACTCCTGCAACAAAGTGAACGTTCGTTCCCTCGTTTTACGCCAGAACCATCGATTCTCGCAGAGTCATCGTCGGAGAACGTCGTTTCATGCCGAACGAGAAATTTCTCGCGGTAAACGCTAGGAATGATATTCGCCTGAATGCGCAGGTACTCTAGGGTCTTCGGGTAACTGGATCTCAGCGAAATTCAAAATTTTACTTTGTCGGTTTTGGCACGGAACGGACTCGAACGCAGGACACCCAAGTAGGGGTGAACAAATAACAGCTCGCCGGTGGAGTTCTACCGTATTCGAATAGCGCAACGTGGCCTGTGAAACAAGTTCTTCGAGTTCATCGATCCTTTTTCAAAGAAGACTTCCAAGCGTCCGTATCGCATCGCCAGTCTTCGAACGCGCAAAGAATATTCGAGAAGCGGAATCTCGCTTCACGGAATTGAGACGAGGGCAATTATCGGTATCGATCTATCAATCGGTTAAGCGCATCCGTCGCACGGAACCGCTCCTCTTCTCGAAGCAAATGAGACGTAAAATTATACTCGCGCTCGTGCTCCCGGTATCTATCCTTTCGTTCTATTGCCGCCTATTATATTTGCTACAACTTCTCTCGGCCCGGTACGCACCCGTCAGTGGCCGAGCCTTTTAATCACGGTGCCGTGAATAACGTTTGCGAGCACCGTTTAACGAAACGACGATCCATTTTCGAGGATGACATCGTCGCGAATGATTCGTCGCTTCTGGATTCGTTCGATATACCGAAGAGATGCCAATAGTAATTTATCGCGATAGTTGACAAGAACAAAGGTTTGATATCGCGCTTTTACCTGACCGTGCTCGATTCAACGAGGCTGTGCGAATACAGGTCACGATGCAATAACGAGGAAAAAGCGCCGGCCGAGTGGAAGAGAAAAGGGAACTTGTTTCCGCGCGACTCGTGCAAGTATCTCGGACCACCCTCGAGTTCCTTTCTGCATCGACGAAGGTTAGAACAATACTCGTGTCGTTTTCACTTATTTTTTTACCATTCAATTATACAATTTTGGAAACAAAATTAGAATGGGACCAAACGGTTATAGTTTCACTTATTCGCTGTGCGACATTCCGATCGATAATTGAAGTTTTCATTTTTATCCCGAGTCTTGATCTCTGCATGGGACAGCAGTGCTACGGGAGAGCCCGTTTGGGAAACACTGCCTTATCTCGTTGGCGCATGGCGGTTTCGTTTTTTCCTCCGAAATGACCATAAATTCTGTTCTGGATCCATTAGTCACGTGGACCGTGCCGGTTTTCAACGGGCGTGCCGCGGATCGACGGTGGTCTGACACATATCGGATATCTCTTTCTCTCGGTCTCTCATCGCGAAAAGGAGAGGGCGGAGACAGAGAGAGAGAGAGAGAGAGAGAGAGAGAGAGAGAGAGGAGGAGGAGGAGAAGACGCGAAGAGCGAGGAGATCCGAAAGAAGCGAAAAAGGAACGGATACCAGGGGACGTTCCTAAGGTGCTCGCCACACGAGTGCCACCTCCATTTTCCCGGGCCCACTTATTTATTTTAAATAATCAATCTTCGGAACAGTAACTTCTAATAAGGTTGTCTATTTATATTAGAGCTTCTTAAACTTTTTTCATTCACGACCCCATTCGTGTACGTGATTTTTGTAACGATATACAGGATTCTCTGTAACAGTATACAGAGTGTCCGAAAAATGTTGGAGGTACTTGAGAATGGAGGTTTGGGGGGTGATTTGAAACAAATTTTTCCTTTGCGAAAATGTTGTCCGAGGCTTCGTTGAGGAGATATTAACAGTAAACTCTAGCGCGTACCCTATTCTGCTGCGTCTGACTAACGCGTGCCTATTCTACTGCGTCTGACTAGCGCGTACCCTATTCTACTGCGTCTGACTAGCGCGTACCCTATTCTACTGCGGCTATCTAGCGCGTAGCGTACGCTACCGCGAGCGCTCCGCCCGCGTACTCGCGCTCTGATTGGTCGGATGTTTTCTATCGATAACTCCGTAACGAACCCTCGGACAACATTTTCGCAAAGGAAAAATTTGTTTCAAATCACCCCCCGAACCACCCCCTTCAACGACTTCCAACATTTTTCGAACACCCTGTATATATACACACATGAAAAAATATACTTTTAGAATCTATTTAAAAAACCTACAAAAATATAAAATTAAAAATTGCACAAAAATTCGTACAATTGTATTCGTTACGGTTACAAAAATAGTATACCCTATTTTTCATAAGCACCGCATTTTTGTCCAATAACGTAAATAGAAGAGAATATCGAAGAGAATATTAAATAAAATCCGCATGAAATAATTTGCATTAAAATCTCGCGACCAATAGTTTAAAAGAAGCCCCGATATAGACGACGAGGCGTCACGAATGAAATATTTTACGACGAGTAACTAAAAATTTGCTGCACCCCTGGCACGACTGGTGCCCGTGGATTGCCCCCCGGTATCTCTGTTGGGTTCCACGAGGTATCTCGCGCGAGTGCTGCTACCGTGTACGCGGCGCGCGAAGAGAGAGAAAAAAAAAAAAAGGAGAGCTTCGGAGAAGAGGTGTAGCCAAGAAGGATAAGCGAAACTCGACATACCTTGCGTATCTCTCGGCGTATGTGCTCCCGGAGCTCGTCGAGACGAACCGGCAAGGGCACCTGGTCACTGCCGGCCACTCCATACTTGCTGGACAGTTCGTAAAGAACCGGGTGCCTGATGTAATCGCCCTGAAACAGATTTCCGAATTCGATTATTCGACGACGAGCTCCCGTCGCCCTCGACGTTCTCGGTGAATAATGGATTTTTCGAGAAAACGATCGATCGCGCGTGTTATTCGGCGCCGAGGATGTTTTCGTTACTTGTACAGGACGAAAGCTGCTCGCAGAAATAAATCGCCTGTCTGTATTTTCGTTTCGATTAACCCTTTGCACTCGAGGCCTTTTTTGTTCCTGGTATCTACCAGCAACTCGATCTGTTTCTTAGCATTCCGTTACCCCATGAATTCTAAGCTATTTAGATTTGAGAATAAGCTCACCTTAGCCTCACCGACAAGCATTTTATTAACGCATTAGGTACTGTAGATTTGCTGCGTGAAACCTAACGGTGACCGAGACTCACCTCTCGAATGCAAAGGGTTAAAATAGCCACCGACGTTCGAATTTTTCCAGAACGTCGATAATGAATTAATGGCTCGCAAATATGCGAGGAAAACAGAGTACGCGGTGCGCCTCGCGTCGCCGGAAATTGTCCGGGCGCGGATGTACACATCGACTGTCGATTCATCGAGCCGTGGTTAAAGAGAAAAAAAAAAAAAAACCTGTAGTCGCTATAGTCGAGAGAATATCGATCTCAACGGCCGCGGTAACAGTATCCGATACTTTCTATCGAGCTATTAATACTGCTAATCGATCGATGTTTCAATCGTTTGGTCCCCGGTTGACCTTGATCAATATACACGATCAATTACTTCGATCGCGCCATCGCGCTACGTGTTACATTAGAATAAATCGAGCGGTTGGATCTCGAACGGAGGCTAACGATCCATTGATTCGCTACTACTCCAGGGAACTCGATTTTACGAGCGGTTTATCGAGAAAAGTTCGGTGGCGAGATAAATACAGCTGATTTCCGACGCTCTCGACTTCAAGGATTTACAAAAATATATCTTCGATCTAATCGGTTATCTCGCAGCGGAATTAAATGCCACCAAGGACTCTCGACTTCATTCATCGAAGTTTCTCCGACGAATCGTGTACTTTAAATTTGTCGAATCCTTCGTCGCGGTGCTTCGATTGTTTATTTTCTTTTTTCTCGCTTACACCATCACGACGATTTAGAAATAATTACGTTGGTTGGGTCGAGAGCGTGTTATTTGTTTAGATTCGGTCGGGTGTCGACTCGTGACGAAATTCATCGATCGATCGCTGATAAACTCGACACGTTCAGACTTTGTATTCTCGCATTTTCTCTGATTCGATGCTTGGCGCTCGATAGGGAATTTATACAGCGACAGCGGCTGTTGTAACCGCGATAAGAAAACGGTTCAATGTCAACGTACCGTGCACGGCGCTATACAGTTCCAAAAACATTGCGATTTACACCATCCCGGTATCGGTAAAAGTCCGCACAAATTCGGCTTCCTCTTCTTCGTGCTCGAAGAAATAAACGACATTGTTCGACTTCGCCGCGTTACAAGCAACCCGTCCGATTTCTCGTTGTTCGCCGCGTCCACTAAACTTTACACATGTCCGACGCGAAAATTCAACCAACTTTCACGGCTCTTGTAACCACGCCTATTACCGTTTAGCAATAATTAACGATCGCGTTAAGTCGAGTTGACCGCGACAATCGGAATATTTTACGAGCACTTAAGGTAACCACTTAAGTTCCGATTTAGTCGTCGACACTCGCGACCATATGTATCATAAGATTATAATTCACGAACAAAAACGATACCCGGAATTCTCCGTTAAAAATATTCGATCGATAAAAATTGATTTTATACGCGATAAACTCGTGTATCTTATCGATTTACAATTTAGGAAGATAAATAATACCCGGAATATTCCGAACGATCATCTGGAATGATAGTTGAACAAATCTGACGTTATAAACATCCAATTGAATGTAAACGAGCACAATTTAACAAGAAAGGGTTCGCAAGTGGATCGCTTGCGACGCGTCAACCGTGCAACCACCTGTTGCGTTAAAAGCGCAATTTCGCCAACAGCTTTATCTTCGCGACGATCTTCGCCGATACAATTTTAAACGATCCGCTTTTATTCGATTTTCGTGGCGAGAGAAAGAGAGAGAGAGAGAGTATATAATTTCTACGCGGTTGTGTCACTCGAATCCGAACACTCGCGCAAGACTGATGATACTTCGCCGATGCTTTATCTCTTATCGGAGAACACGATAACACCGATTCCCAGCGGCAAAAGTGTTACGGCTTTCTTAATACGGCGAACTTCACGTTCTCCCACCTCTGCACCAGCCTTTTCAAATTGCTCCCTATCTTAGCCTCCCCAAAAAATAGAAACAAGCATTATGCATTCGATATCACAGTTCGAATCGCTAAACCAGATATCAAAACATCGTGAGCTTCGACGGAACATTTACTACCAACGTAAAACGGTGCATTTACACCAGTCTAAATGTTTCCGCGAAATGTCTGCTGTACCATACGATTGACGTTATTTTCCTTGGCAAAGCGACGAACCGAGAAGTTTCGATGAATCTTTCAAACCGAGATCGGGAAATAAAAACATTTGGGTTTACAAGAGCCATCCAAAGAACAAAAAATATAATAGAATTCGTTCGGAAAAAAAGAAGAAGTTACGTCTCGTTCGAACCGACTGTCGTTCAAGAGCGGGGACAACGTGTAGGTTCTATTCGCGCTAACTTTTCAAGATCCTTTCGTCGATTAGATTACACGTTGTCCCCGCTCCTGCCGCGGCTCAATTCCGCGCGACATTCAATTAGGACGTAGGGTTAGTGCGTGTAAAGTTTGCTGCGCGTTAAAAGATCAGATTCTATCCCGTAACCTCTGGCCAAAAATGAAATCGATTACTTTCTACGAAAACAGCTTAGTAACATGTTTAGAAGGGACACCCTGTAGCGTTGGTTAACAGCTCCGTAAAACGCGCAGGAGCCAAGCAAAGTCGGGCCGCGGTGGGTGGAGAACGATTTAAAGAAGCAACGAACCCCAAGCGAATATATGCACGCCCGCTGTGTGCGTTTGACACACTGACGCATGAGCTATTTTCATGCATTCCGTAATATGTGTGCCATGCATAATAATCCCGAGAGGTCAACACTCGTCGCGAGCATCGCTGTAACAAAGACATGAAAATCTTCGTGACCGGAAGCCATTTATCCTTCCAACGACTACGCATCGAGTTCCTATCGAGTCGTCAGATATTCCTCTCGTTAAAAAAAAAAAAAAAATATATCCGCTAAAATTAAATCCGATCGCACTACTTCCTCGTACATTCTTCCAAATGTTTTCGAAGGAAACGAGAAACGTAAGGAATTTGAAAATAAAATAAAATTGTATGAAAACAAAAATCCGTCTATGGAATGTAAAAGTGTCTAAAGGTTGAGAGGCACTGGTGCGCATTAATCACACAAGCCCGTAACGTTTGATCGTAGATAGCGGAAAATGGCGAAGAATCGATGCCTAGATCCCTACATGTTCGGGTAGCGCGATCGATATAACGTTAATGGAAATTTTACGCCGTTCAAAAATTCGAACGATGAACGCCTGTGCGGTTATGATTAATCGTCGCGGGAAAATAGAACTCGGTATTAGCAACGCGACGCGCGGGATTCACCGGCGAGTACAATTTTATTTTTGGGTTACGCATGGCGCAAAGCATCTGTTAGAGAATTGCGAAAGCGGCGTGTGCCTGTGCGAAGTTGGACGATCGACGCGTACGGTGACAATCATGGCTGCGTTAAAGCCGTCCGAAAAGTATAACGCGATCGGATAAAAGGAGAATTCCGGAAGGATTGTCGTTCCGAAGAACGTCGCGAACGAGAAAGTTGCCGAGCAAAAGAACACGGTACTTACGGCGAAATACGGAATTTGTCCCGTTGAGAATTTATTTCAATAATAATTATTTATTTCAATAATAGGAAAAAGAAAAAATGAACAATTTGGGTATAATCGATCACTGGACTACGGATCTTTATACGTAACGTGAAGATATGAAATAACATAGGCAGTAAAGTTATGGTAAAATATCCGATGATATTCGCAGAGAAAAATCAATTCCAATTTAGGTTCAATTTTCTGAACAATTTTTACATTTACGAAGACTTTGTTTTGCAAGATTTTTAAAGATCCGCAGTTTAGTGAAAAAGTACCGTGTGAATCGGTAGTAGGCGTAGCTCGATTGCTATCCTCTTCCGGTGCGGTAATAACAAACAAAAAATAATGGAGGAAAATAGGTGTACGCTGTGTAACGCTTGTTTATACGTAATGTTTCTCGGTACAGCGTTTGGGAAACGCTGGCGTAGCCGTCTTGTCATGCTCATCCTTCCAAGGAAACACAACGCCAACTCGATGCGATGTCGAGAAGACGTATACAAATTATCGGTGGAAAATGCAGAGGACGCCTACAACTTCGAGATTTAATTATCATCGCCACGAACGTCCTTCGTAAAAATATCGAATCTGTACGCGTGTATAATAAACGCGTTCGGCGCTTTCGATTTAGAGTTACAGCGAAAAATGCTTGAAGAATGCCGCAGAAAAAAAAACAAAAATTCGATTTTTCGGTGCCGGCCATATTCGCCAAATTGGCCGGAGACTTGATCGCGACGATGCGTTAAGCGCTGTCTGTACCGTAATGGAGCCGCTGTATGAACACGCTGCTGTCAGAATGATCCTTTGGCCGTTGCTCGATTATGACAAACGCGTTTCCATCGAATTATTCCCGTTAGAGACGAAGAAAAATCTTTTTCGTATACAAATATCGAACGATGAATCAAAAGCGAGCGTTACCCGTCGCTAGTTCTAGGAAAATTGGAATTCGAGTTTTATAGAATAAAATACGAACAAATAGAAATGTTCGATGAAGTATAGATTGAGTAAATTGTTTTAGGTTGGTTTCACTCGTCTGTTACTCGAATAAGAGTCCGCTCGTCTATGGTTCTCGTAATGTCACTTGCCGACAGAAACAGGTGCTACCAGGGACTGGTTGGAAAGTTCTCGGAGATTAAACGAATCTACCAGATATCAAGAACTCGTAATTGGTGGCTTAACGTGTACCGGGCTCGAAGCGTCGATAGCCGTGATACGCGAAGGAATCGAGGATCGAGTCGTTGTCTTTGGGAAACACTTCCTCGAGGTCGAGGGAGACAAGTGCGAGCGCGTTGCAGGAGAAAGGTCACGAGACGACGAAAAGAGCCGTGTAAGAAGAGATCGAATTACGGCCAGAGCGATCTTTTATTATGGCGGCTGGAACGATCGGTCGGGAGGCGACCAACGCGTACCAGTTCGTAAAGAGAGCGTGGATGGACCTGCGACTCACCTGATAATAGCTTGATTCCGCCATCTTGGACACTATACTCCACTCACTCACTCACTGCTTTCTATCCGTCCTTTGTGCATGGGACGACGATGTCCATTGTGTTTACACGCGTAATGCGCGCTCCACCGACGGGCTGGCTACGAGTGACCGCATTTCGTGTGTCGCCGCGCACGTCCAATCCCGTCCGCGAGACGTTTCCAAGTAAAACCGTGGATGAGAAGCGACACGAACTTACTACTACAGAGATGTATGAATGAAAGACGCGCGGCTCGCGAACGAAACGCAGAGACGAACGCGTCCCACCGCACCAGACAGAAGACTGACCAAGACTGACGGCGAGACGGCAAGTATCGGGCCAATCGCGGCGAAGGAGGCGCGCGCATCTCGCGCACCCCCACCACTGTCGCTAAAGGTGCGTCCACGATATCATGTTTACGACACCTTGATGAAATATCTCCCTGTCATTGGTCGATTCCCATGGAACTGTAAAACGAGAAAATGTTCGTAAAAGGGCCGAATTCATTCTTGCCGTCTAAGGGGGAAATCACCAATGCCGGTTACCCCTATCCAAAATAAACATAGTCCCAGTCATTTACTAATTTCATTGTATCGCATTCAAACAATTTAACCCTTTCGACTCTAGTGGGACATGTCCGTCCCAGTGAGTATTTCTAATCGTCTTTAGCCAAATTGCAAGCGAGTATCGATAAAACGTTCGTGTAACTCACTTGTGCGCAGTCGTCGAGCACATTGCCGCGCGAAACCGAACTATGTATAAAAAAAGAGGAAGGGTAGCCGGTTCTAGTAACATTCCCCTTAAGTGGTAAGAATTAAGGATTCCCAGTGTAGCATTTATTTATATATATAGAA
This sequence comes from Hylaeus anthracinus, assembly GCF_026225885.1. NCBI lineage: Eukaryota > Metazoa > Arthropoda > Insecta > Hymenoptera > Colletidae > Hylaeus > Hylaeus anthracinus. The sequence continues at coordinate 14,697,211 of NW_026535289.1, forward strand.
AATTATCTTACAATTTTGCATTTACAAATTTGAATTAGTATACAATTATGCTTTTAAATTTGTATTCCGATGTACGTTTACGCAGCAAATAACGTCTGCCAGAGATCATCGGGAGTCCTCGAAAATAGACTGTTTGGATTTTGATATAAATTTTTTGGATCGTGGCAAGCTTCGTACAATTGCTTGTATATAGCTCCGATTACTTCGAAGGAACGCTTTTGTGTTACCAAGCGATGATTGTTGCTTTGCAATAAACTTATTTGGGGCAACAGTAACACATCTGGCATCACCAAGAATGCTTCCAGCTTGTTCTATGAAACGTCGAGAAATAAAAATAAATTTCCACGGACATTTTAGTATTTAATTTTAAAAGAGACGCTTACTGTAAATTCTTTCACGCTTAAAGGGTCCATACCAGGGACGGAAGATAACGGACCCTGTTCGTGCCCCTGTAGTATCGTATAAATCGATCCAAGATTTAAATGTGCGACTAAAGAACTAGCCTGCTCCGATGTTAAAGTATCGATTTGGGCATCAGACTGGGCCTAAAAGACGTGATCTTGGTAAATGGTAAAAGTATACGCAAACGTATAGATCTGGGGGTAAACGAATCGCTTACCTGTAACCTTTCTAATCTTTGGTCCATGTATTCGTATAATGCTAAAGTAGACTGAATTTGATGCATACAATTTAAAAGGTACACAGCCATGTCTACCGTAGGTAACCTCGATGCTGTTTCGTTAACCTCTTGCAAAAGAGGATCAATGATGCACGATACTATCTGTAACATATCTTTTTCTCTATCTTCCGCGATACTTGCCACGGAAAGGATTTCATTGAGAAGCGATAGTAATCTTGAAACAGATGGAGCAGGTACTAAATCATTTCCCGGAGGTTCTGCGCGTTCGCCAAGCGCGATACGCGTCTCCTTTTGGAGTCTGCTGAGAAAACTTTTCTCGCTCATTATTAACAAGTCAGCCAAAGTTGAGTCCAATGTACTGTCAGGTACTACTTGCTGAATTATCGCGCGGTAGAATCTAAGAAGAGTGGTAACAGAATACAATACTGTTGCCGGTGCATCCATAGAAATGACATGTTCCATCCTTGACTTCAAAGGATGACAGAGTCCCTCTGTGATATTACTTAAACATTGCTTAATCTGATCCGATACATCTGAAGTATGTAATACGAACAAGTGTTAAAAAAATAAAGAGAAACAAACAATCGGTATAATTTGGTTCTTACCTGTTTTGTCACAGCCCTTTACTAAAGTTAATATATTTTCTTTCTCGACGGGAATAGCTTGGTGGAGCCAAGCAAGCATATCTCCGATGTACCGCTTAGGATCGTTCGCATGCATTTCGATAGGATTAGGCGTACCGCCGTATCCTTCGCCTAACGTTAACGCGTCTATAAAAGAACCTGCTAAAGCGGTTCTCCTAGCTGCGCAATATTCATCTAAAATATACTTAAATAAAACTGGTCTGTCCTGTAATTTATTCATTGCTTTAATTAGCAATGGCGCTAAACGTTCATTTTCAACGTGTTTGCATTGGTTTTGTGTCCATCTGTACAATCTTTCAAGAGCTGCTTCTTGTAACAATGTCATTCTTTGCATAACATCTAAAGCCAACGTTTGGTATCCTGACTGCATTAATATCCTACAGCTGGTATGGATTTCCTGCGATTGAAGCCATGGTTAAATAAACTTTTTAATAATCATAGAAATATTATTACAATAACTGTACAATTACTGTACCTGGACACGATTAACTACAGAGAAAAATTCTTCCGTAATGGGTGACTCTCTACTAGACCCATGTAAGATGGTTAAATCCGATTGTGATAGTTGAAAATTTTTAATGAAAGCATTTGCAACTTCTAATTGCATTGACAAAGTTTGACTAAAAACGATAGTTAAACATTTTATACTTTGTGTATATAAAAATGATTTCTAGATGGTTCAATTCATTTGCGTACCTTTTATTTTGAAGTTTTGTTGTTTGACCGATTAACTGCAACATTTGCGTTTTCGTAGTTTGTAAACGATTCGTCATACATTGTACCGCGGTATTCATTTCTAGAACGTCCTGATATATGTCGTGTAAAGAAGATTTCACTTCTCTAAAGGCAGATAAAAATTCTTCGTTTATCGCGAGGCTTCTTCTTTCTATTTTACTACGTAAATTCCGACGGGCGTTCAATGTATTCTCCGTGAAGAACGTAGATAATTCCTTCAAAGCTTCGAGCGTATCCTGAAACGAATACTCTGAATAAGAATTTTTATTCGCATTATTTGATTCCCTGATGGACGAGTTTCATGGTGTACAAATTGGATAACAATTATTTGTAATATAATTACCTTGTCATGTTCTACTCTCGACTCGAGCAATTTATTAACCCTCCGAATCAAAGCAGTATTAGCATTTTTTTCACTCATTTTCAATACGTTCCTTTTTTATCGTAAAATTCATTCGGTACATAACCTATCTATTCTGGAACTGTCCATGGAACTGTCACGTAGCATACTCGACCATACTCAACATACTTATAACGTATATCGTCCATGTATACGGATAGTTATCTATGTGCATAAAGTTTATAGACCATTGTACTCAATTACATATATGATTTTCGATATGTATTTTCCGAAAACCTATGAAAATTGCAATAAATCTCCACATGATCTGGTTTATATCGTCTTACTGTTTTCCGATTTATTCAAGAAACGTAAACTATTTATCGAAGCATGTACTATAAACGAAAGCATCAAAATTCCATCGAAGAAGTTGAATATAGCATAGATGATAGATTGAAACTATTGGTAACAATTATTTTATTTCTGTCTATATTTAGACTTATAAATGACCGGTATGGAACAGCTAATTAGAAACTCCGTTCGCTCTGTTGCATATCCGCGTTACCACTTTTAGTTCGCCATCTAAGCTATTCCGTTTTCACGGAACCGATGTATTTGCAAACTTCCAATATGTCATGTCAACTCTGAGCTTTTCTATTACTTAAGTGAATGTGCATTTTCGACATACGCGATGTTTTAGTAAAATAACACGTTCACGAATTATGGTTTCATATTTTGTACGACGTCTAGGTAGCAAAAATTAGTACAGAGGCGCACAGTGTTTGCTTACTCGTATAGAGGTTAGTGTTTTGTTTCAGTTAACAAGTAGTGCAATGATTAATGTTAAGTGTTTCGGTAGAACTTTTTTTAATTTTTGCCTAAATTAAAATTTGTCCTAATTTCCTTTTATTGCATCTGTGAAATCATTTACTGTAAGCATGTTTGATTGTGTTCATAAATTATAAATATTTACTATGTATTATTTAGTCAACTGTATTATTTATATTGTCCATAGGGGACACCATTTTATTTTGTGTTCTCATAATAATTTAGTTTTAATTTTTGTTTATTGAGTATGCATGATTTCATTTAGTTTGTAGGCGGCAAAATGTCCATGTCAGAGTCTGGTGTGGGATGTATTAGCGAAGTTACGCTTGCAATTAGTAAAGCAAGGGGTTCTCAATCAGGTACAGTGAGAGTACTTGATAGTCCTGAGTCTGATGGATCCGGCCATTCGAATTCGTTTACTGTACAACGATTTAATTATCCCGACAATGAAACTGCAAATTCTGATATTTTGCACCCACCCTTAACTAGTGAAGACTTAAGAATACCGATTATTGGATATGAAGTTATGGAAGAGAGAGCCAGATTTACAGTTAGCAAAATATTATGCTACAATATAGACATTTATCAACTTTTTGTTGCATCATAACAAATTTATATTTTTCTTTCAGGTTTACAAATTACGAGTAGAATTAAAAAATGGCGATTGTTGGTTTGTATTTAGAAGATATACAGATTTTGTTCGTTTATTATCACAACTGAGAAGGCAGAAAATTCCAATTTCGCATCTAAGTTTGCCAAGGAAAAAATGGATCGGAGATAATTTTGCTCCAAGTTTTTTGGAAGAAAGAATACGTGGCCTTCAAGCGTTTGTTAATGGAATATTAGGTAGTCCCCTTCTCATAGGCACCGCGTGCGTGAGAGACTTTTTCTGTTTAGACGAACCACCCGCCTTATCCGACACCGCGGAAGAATCTAGAGTACGCGTCTTGTATTAATATTTTTTTTATTTTTACTGAGGCATATCGATAATGGAATATTTACAAAACTATACTTTATTTTTTTCCAGGCAATTTTTGAAGCACTGGAAGATACTATATATCATTTACGACAACAATTAAGAGAACGCGACGCTGCTCTTAAAGCCGAAACAGCATTATGCAACGAACTCCAGAAAAAGCTGCATCAAGTATTAAGGTAATTAAATAATACAATAGGATATAGTAAAAGATATATAATGCTCTTTCAAACAAATATCTGAAGCATTGAATCGATGTTTCAGTGAAAAACAAACCTGCCTAAAATGTGGTGCATCTCAATAACGATTTCTCATTAATTTGAATCTCATAAGTTGATATCAGTAAAACTATATTATCTAGAGACTGGTATAATTAGGTAACTTCAGTTGTACCGTATAAGTTCTATTTATATATTGCTATGACATAAAGATCTGTTATTTTAATGATATTTGTTAAAAAGGAGATATTAGATATCGCTAGTGTATTTTATATTTTTAATTGTATGGCACAATTCCATTCGTTCTTGATTATATTAATTTATACAAAACAATGTTAAGTGATACGTAGAAGATTTCTTAGCATAATAAGTACATTGAGCTTTCCCAGCATTGAATGCAACTTCCATTATTACATGAAAGCCTTATACAAGTGCCTTACATCTATAATACATGAATCTCTATTTATATCGTGTATTTAGTAGTCAAAGTGCTTTCAAATTGACAAGAAAATTGTCATAGAATAAAATACTATTACAGCTTGATTACGAATACACGCCAAAGTGAGTTGATCTACTTTGGTACTTTATAAAATTCGATATATTTTTTAGTACTTTTACATCGTGTTTGCATAGTTATGCAACGATATTGTTGTGAGAATTATAATTGACATTCGTAATATTACAACAACAATATTACCAGAAGAACTAGATATTACGATATTATGACATTTAAAATACATTTATGTACAGATATAATAAATATTTGAAACTCCTGTAAATTATATTGAAAATTTATTATACATTAAACTCTGTAATATAGTCAATATTTATTATATCTCAATGGTTACTTTATGAAACGTTTACAATACTGCACAATATATATTTATATATAAAAAAAGAATTGTTATACTTTTTGGACTAATTTCTACGTTTTATGTTGATACGGAAGACTTTTAATTAAAAAATATAAAATTAATGAAAATGTTATTCGACGTTGTACGATGCAGCTCGTCTACTACGTTTATCATATAAGGTCTGTAATTCTGATGTCTTTAATAATGACTACGATCAAGGAAAACAACAATCTCATTCTTTTAAATTATTAAATATACCCAGACCTAATCCGTGTTCTAAAATTTTAGCACAGTGTAAATAAACGGTACACCGCTGTTTACATTAAATACGAAGCGTAAGATTATTTCGCATCAGTCTTCTTTATCAGGAGCAACGACTAAGCATAAGACTTGGATCAGGTACGTGATTCTCGCTGGAAACAGAAAGAAGAAGCAATTTAATTAATCGCATAACTCGAGGACTCGCCGCGAGACGAAAAGTCGTCTCGTCGTACTAACCTGCCAAAACGCTCCCGATCTTCTTGTACACGTACACGTGATAAACAACGAGACCGAAGAGAATAAACAGTAACGCGGCCAGATATTTGGGCGACGGTTCGTGCACAATCGGCGTCACGGCTAGGAAAATGGAAACGCATAACACCAGCCACGGTATCGCAGTCGGCACTCTGTACGGTCTAGGGGCATCCGGTTTCGTCCTTCTCATAATTAACAACGACACCATGGCGAGCCCGTAAAATACCCAAGTCAAAAAGCTCGCGAACTCGATGAGGGCAATTATGTCTCCCAAGAGCAAGCAAACCAGAGTAAGCAACGCTTGGAAGGCCACAGCCGCGGCTGGAGTCATCTTCTCCATGTGGACGTAGCTGAACACGCGAGGTACGTGACCCTCCCTTCCAGCGACGTAGCAGAGCCTGGACACCCCGAACTGAATGCTGAGACTGCATCCAAAAGTGGACAGGGCGACGCCCAGAGGAATCGTGAATCCCAGCCAGGCAGGCAGGACTCTGTCCGCCCAGAGGACCGCGACTGCCGGTGCACCGACCATTTCCGGCATCGTCAGCGCAGCCATGTACATCAAGTTCATCGAGACGTATAATACGGTGATCAGTGGCACGCCGATCAGAATACTCCTTAGTATATTGACTTCAGGTTTTTGGATCTCCTCGGTAACGACGGCAGCCGACGTCCAGCCGTCGTAAGCCCACAGACCGCTGTAGAACGCCAACGCTATGTCGCCAGCGGATGTGGTGCTACCGCGAAACGGATGCTCCAACAACTTCGTATGTCCCGTGCACAGCCACCAAATTCCACCTCCGATCACAACTATACAGGCTACCACCTTGCACACCGTGAACACATTCTGGACCTTCACGTACAGCTTCACGCTGGTCAGGTTGATGTACGTGATTAAGCCCAACGCCAACACCGCTATGAACTTCTTCAGTTGCTGCATCGACTCGTCCGGCAGATCGTTCAAGTAAGTAGAGAATGGTTGCACGCTATATTCCGCGAACGTTAGCATAACCACCGCCACTTCCGCAGGTCGTAGCAGAACCACATAGACCCAGGAGCAGATGAAGGCTGGAATCTGGCCGGCGTATCGGTGCAGGGGTGTGAACGCCTCGATGAAGTAAGCGTACTCGGCACCGGACCGTGGGACCACCGTGCTCAATTCAGCGAACGCGAGTGCTCCCAGCAAAGAGAGCACTCCGCAACTGGCCCAGACTATCAGACAGAAACCCACGGATCCCGATCTCTCCAGAGCGCTGGTCGGCGATACGAAGATCCCAGAACCTGGAAATCGAGAGCAGTTGGTCAGATCGAATGGTGAGAGCGGTTTAAAGAGTCAGTTGTTGTTTTCAAATTTGTAGGTCAAAGCTAGGAGTATTTCTGGTAGGCAACTATCTCGAGATACAGCTGCAGTTGTTTCCTGTATCATCCCCATATGCTGTTAAAAAATCTCGAAAAGAGGATATCTCGCAATCGCGTATACGAAGCCGATTGTTTGACAAGGAACGTTCGTTTTTGCGTTGCTGAATCGACGAAAAGGAAGTAACACGTTTCGATTGGGAAACTTGGTCGTATCCGACTTATTTGCCGATACAGGCAATACGTATTGCCCAACGTATATTTCGCCGATATCGACGGTGTTCGAAAGTACGCTTTAAAATGTATTTTTATCAGCCAGTATCAATATAATCTAACTGAACTATTTAAAGTTATCGAAGCCTTGAATATTTCAGTAGCAGAAATCGTAATCGTTGGCGTTCATAATCATCGTGATCTCAAAGTTCCCGGTTAAATACGAAACATAATAGACTCGTCAGTTTGCAAAGTCTGATTAAAATCGGCCAGATATACTTGAGAGTGGTGTCTCGTAATACTCGAGCGCGTGGGTCAGCGATTAACCTTGATTAACCCTCTTGATTCGTAATCGTGTCAAGCTATTTAGTACGCATAATTAACGAAATGTTACGTCAGGTTTTGTTCTTTCTCTTCGAAGGTGTGCGACTCTATAAATCGTAAGTGATTTCCGAGGAAAACGATACGATGGATCCGCTAACAGCAACGAGCACCTTACGATTGTTAATTACGAAGAGTTAACGGGGATGGTCGTGGACATCATATATTTTTTTCTGGTCGTCAACAATCTCGATCGAGCTAGATTGACTGGATTATACCAGGGCAATCTAGATCGTATTTGAGAAGCTCGAGATAAAATATCGGGGTTGAAGTACGTTCTTGAATTATGAACTGGGAAAAATTCCAGACCTAAATAGTTTACGATACAGATAACTCGAGAATTATGTCAATTTAGGATCAAAAGAAATTATTCGATCAAATGAGATTTTCTATATGACGTTACGTTGGGAATAACGCAGGAGTCGTTGAGAGGATGAAAAGGCAACGCTCGGCTATCAAAAGTAACAGCGTGAGAAAATGGCGTGGCAACCCTTTGAATCGCTGTTAAAGAAGATGGACGGATCGTTATTAGCATAAAGCATAAAGACGAGCCAATTATGCAATTGCTGTCAACTGCTTTCAAGCATGATGCTGATTTGCAACAACGACTTGGTTCTCTACGATTCATAATTATTATATTCAACCGTTTAAGTCGGTATTTTCAATGTTACTTTCGAAAGAGTTTACGGAGTGTACGGTGTACATAAAATTTATCAAGTCATCAAACTATTGCGTTTTGTTTTGAAAATAAAACAAGGAATACCGCCGCGACACTGTTTTCTTGTGCGCTCCGTTAGTAAACAACAAGGTATAAATTAAAAACGTATGAAAATCGGTTTCAAAATATACAAAAGGAATTCCTTTTCAATTCGTTTTTTCGAGTCTGGAAGGGTTAAACTAACCATCGAATGATAAATAACGTTCCCAACGAGACGTTATCTACATCAAATATGTAACTCTGGAGCATCAATATCTGCACAAAGCATTTCGTCACGTTATATCGATCGTACCGAGTACCGGCAAAAAGAAGAAACGGAATGAACCATTTTCAGAAGCTGGCACGAGCACGTTACGCGTTCGTCGCCGCGTAGATAATTCAATTTAGACGGTCAGGTCCTGTTACCACTGTCTGAACCGAAGCAATGCCAATCTGATACCGACGGCAGTTTCGCTGAAGCGACAACTCGCGTGCGTTAAACTGAATAATTGCCTCTGCATGTCGTCTACGTAATTTCGTGTGACATCCACTGCGTAACTTTCGCGTCGATATTGGTTTAGATAAGATATATAGTTTAGGCTATAGTTTAGGTTTAATATTTTCATTTATCTGACACCCGTTTGCGTTAAAATTGTTATTTGTATCGGCCCAGCGCTTCGACTTCACCGTTCGAACGCTGTTGCAACGAATGAACCGATGTTTCGTTATGTAAGTGCGGTATCGATAATGTGGAACGTGTTGGTAACCTTCGATTACTATGACAAGTATGTTATAATTTCGCGGCACGTGCGACGATCTTTAAAACGTCTATGCAAGCAGAATGCTTGGAATCAATGACCACGAATGGTAACAACCTCGCAAGGCCGTGGATGGGTAAATGAGATGTGTATAAACAACTGTCTCTTCAACTGTAGAACGAAGAAGAATTATTATCGCGACGACTAATTAGCTCCGGCCCTTGGACGTTTATATTTCAGGGCCTCAAGAACCGAACTCATCGCGACAGGATCTCTTCTATATTTTCGTACCGATCATGACAGCCAGTATGATGCTCACTGCGCTGAAGAGACCTAGCTCTCGCTTCAGCTCGACCTTTCCGTTTTCTTGGCCCTCGAGCTTCATTTCGTCGATGGTTCAACTGGACACTTGGGAACGAGCACAGGTTGTCGCGTACCTAGGACGATTCACCAGGACAGAAACGAGCGATTTTTTTTAATTCAAACGTCCATCGCGCGACCCGTGTCCCGATGTGGTCTCCCTTCGATCGGCTGGCTCTCGGTTGTATCCGCGCGACGGAAACGCGACGAAACGAGCTGGCTTCCTCGTGTCCTCGAGCCAGATCGAAGACAGCGTCGCGACGTTATCGGAAGATGTCCAGAACAAGACTGAAGTGTTGACGGGTCAGCTAGTCGCTTATTTTTACAGCCGCACGATGGTTCCCCTGATAAGAGATACTATTGCCATGCCCTCGTCGACGGGGCCCGATATCTTTGACGATCGGTAGCCATCGCGCGGTCCGTTCTTTTTGCGATCTCAGTAACTTCGTGAACGTTACTTCATGAAGTAAAACAAAGTAGTCGAGGTTTGTCTTTAAGACCAGTTTAGGTAGAAATGAAATGTCGATAGGTTCATTGTAAGTCTAGTTAACAAGTGTGTAAAGTTTATTTATTTCATTCATAATGTTTCTTGTACAGTAAGGTTTAAAGTAGTTGAACTGTTCTTGCTGGAAAACGTATTATTATCTGAGGTCCTGTTGGAACCCATCCCCATACTGCTTTCTTTCGTATTTTCTACCTTAAAATATTTTTGACGAAATGTTATCTAATTGCATTTGCCACAAAGTGATCATACAGTAATTACACGGTAATGAACTAATTACCTCTTAATGACTGTGTAACCGTAATCGTCAGTCGTTAAACCGTGTAATTGCTGCATAATAGCTGTGAAGCTACAAAATTATTAACATTTTAAGCGATTATATTACAATATATCGAAGTGAATTTTTATCTGAAAAATGTGTTGATTTTTGCTGGACGACATGGCCGAGTTATCTAACAGGTGCTCGAAAGTATTTTATAACTTCATGATTCTCATAGATTAATTTAATCGTCGAACATTGTCGTCGATTTACCATTAATTCGATCGTCTATCGCCGTGAGAAATTAGGTTCAGTGATCGAGTAATTGTGATTATGTAACAATTGTTATCTATTATCGATATAACATTGAATGAACCCAGTTATGAAATATTATATAAATATTAATTCAAAAGCGATTCTAATGTCTAATTGTTATCAGTCGGTAAAGTGTAGGAATGGTAGCGAACGTAAAGGGGCCCAAAAGGGCACGAGCGCCCTCCCTCCCCGTTCAACGAAAATATTTTATTTGATCATTTCATTTCGTGATTTTAGAAGTCAAAATAAATGTACCATCCACCAAACGAGCTAGCATTATCACGATGCGTCCTTCTCGCGACCGATGTATAACAACCGCATGATTAATGAACGTTAAAAGAATTGTTTGCACAAATTTATGAGCCCGTCAATACTGACAAACGGGTCGTTCGTGAGTCATTTTTCAGTAATCTATCGAATTCGGATAGTTTTACAAATGTCTCGACTTGTCACAGAAAGGTTGTATACGTACTCGATAAGATAATACTTTTGGGACCTTCATGAAATTTCAGTAAGTCCATGGTGGAACAATATCTATTTCATGTCTTTCATCTTACCGTTCAACTTGTAAATATTTTTCGCCGAAACGCTACGCATTACGGCTGCATTATGAAATATTTAACTTACAACTTTGTAACAAGCATGTATCAGTTAAAAAAATTAAAAATTATTTCATTCGCTCCTTGTATCCAGTAATATATGATTATAATATCAGTTGGGTTCTGATTACTTTTTTTTAACTATACACGCTTTCTTATGTAATAAATATTTTACGAGCACATTTTTGTTCCATCTAAAATACACTGTTTTCCAAGTCTTATGATCATAACAAAAAAAAAAAAAATTAATACTACCTCGGTTCCGTCTAATATTACATACAGAATTAGAGTTAGAGTTTCAGTAGTTCTTCATTCGTTACTATTTCATTAGTTGCATTTGACTGCGATATTCATTCTCGTATACCGGGTTTACGCGTATCTGTTAAAAAGTTATGATAGTAAAGTAGCATTTGAGATTGTTCTAATAAAATTAGGATTATGGGGATTAAGGGATTATGATCGTAAATAAAAATGTAAGCAGAAGTTGCAGTATGTTGCAATTAATACCCGCTTTATCGCAGTAGAGATAATACATATTTGAAGAATTTGTACGAATGTCTTCGATACGTGCTTCTCACTTTTCAGAAGAGCAAATGGGTTTCGAAGCGATTTCTGACCAATTGCTGATGTTCTAAATTACTGGTAATGATAAGGGGAACAAAGGAACGCTCGTAAAATCCATATCTGTACTTCGAAAACAAACTATGCCGAGATTTTTTTTATCAATTTTTATGATAAATATCGTATCTTTCGTTGCTGCCTAAAATACGTAAATTTTCGAAATTTGGACTCATGTTTGTCCGAGAGATACAGATATGATGGACTATTTTACGCGTCGATCGCTTTATTTTGACAAATAATTTAGGTTAAGGTGTTACACTGGACACGCGTATAACCTATAAGCACGCTAAACATTGATTAGCGATGGAAGATGAAGAGAAAAAGTGCGAAGTCGAGGAGCCGAGTGAATTTTATTTCGAATCCGACCACTTGGCACTGAAGGGAAATAAAGATTACACGACTCTTTTAAAAACGATTGTAATTCTCGAAGCGCAACGCGTTCAAGCCATAGAGGATTTAGATAAACTTTTATCGATTCGTTCCAAGGCATTGAAGGATCCAATATCGTTTGTGGCTCAAATACAAAACGGTGAACTGCCAGAATTGCCAGGACCCCAGAAAATTGCTGAAATTCCTTACATTGACTGGACGCAATATAACATAGCTATACCTGATATGCGCATGAGGCCACAAACAAGACACGGACATGCTTTGCCTCATGTACAGACCAAAGCAGAGCAAGAGAATGGAAAGGTATGTTACATTCTGTTCTCAGATTAGCTAAAGTGTTTAATAGTATATACATATGTTCATTTCTGAACATCCAGATTTTAGTACGAGGACGTGCCTTCGATGAAAGTAAACCGGAAACCTTCAATCAATTGTGGACAGTGGAGGAACAGAGGAGATTAGAAGAACTTTTGATTGAATATCCACCAGAGGAAGTAGAAATGCGACGATGGACGAAAATAGCTAATGCCTTAGGTATGTTATCGATTGAAGTTTTTTACTTAGTACTTGCTCGGGAATTAAAACTCGTTTTACTCATTTTACTAGGTAATAGAACTCCGAAACAGGTTTCAAGCAGAGTTCAGAAATACTTTATTAAACTCTTGAGAGCTGGGCTACCCATACCTGGCAGAGGTCCTAAAGTGAAATTGGATGTTAAAAAAGGAATAGGTCACAAGCACCAACGAAGTAATTACTCGTTATTTCGACGTTCTACGTTCTTTCCGCATCAAGACATGTCTTTCACCATGCCTGACGAAGGCAAAGAGCAATCGGTTGCAGAAGAATTTGTATGTATTAATTTCAATTCATTTCCTAATGCAAATTTAATTCGCGTTAGTATCTATGGTGTTACATTTAAAGGAGGATGATGCTGGAAATAATATTATAGATGATAATCCTGAATTGAGACACATAGAATTGTTAAGACAAGTGAAGGCTGAGAAAGAACAACACTCTTCCCTTGAATATAAACATATCGGATACATGGTAACAAAAACGATACTTCTGGAAATTTTATCAAGAAAGTATGAAATTTAATCCTTTTTTTACAGTGTTCGATCTGCGGAGAAGAACCTTTAACAGGTACAAGGTGGCATTGCATAGAATGTCCAAATGGAACTGACATTTGCGGCGATTGTGCGGTAACGCAATTAGAAACTGAGAATCCAGTACACGATACGTTACATAGACTAATTCCTATAAAACCGCCGCAATATACTAGAAGCTACGATTTAGATTACTTTCCGCAAAGTTTTAGTAACTCTTCTTATAATTATTTAGATCCTAATTTCTTACCTGAATAGTTATTATTTTTTAATCGAATTTGTTATACCGAATGATTTTTACGAGTGATTATGTTTAGACTTAGGATCTATAAATAATTTAATAAATTATATAGATAATACTTTTTTAAAAACACATTATACATCTGAACATTTTACGTTTCCGACATCACTGGACTTTAAGTGACATTATGTTTTAGAAATTTTAAACTAATTATTTTTTTATACCGATCGAGAGTTCCTGTTCTTATATTTTCTCGAATATCTTGGAAAAACTTGAGGTACTGATGTACATTATGTCTGAAAATTGAATTAGTTGTATTAGTTATATTAATACATAATAAAACATCGACAAATTACTGTACCATTACGCGAGTAATACTAACATCATTAATAATACTGTGTGAAGCATTTCTTTGGTGTTATATAAATGATGCAAATATGCTCTGGTATGATTTTTACATGCAAGACATTCGCATTGAGAGCATATCGGAGAAAATTCGTCCTTGTATCTACCACAGAAACAGTAAGTGTAGAAATATAGCAGTCATAAACAGAATTAAATTTTGTATTACCTCTTTTCTGCAAGTGATATCACGTGTCCTACGTTATTACAATCCGTGTGATCGCACAAAAAAGTGAATGCCTCCGAATTCTCGGTAGCTACATATGGATACGATGTATCGAATACATCTACACCTAATTCGACAAACTCTAGTACCATGAGTGGATTCCAACATCCCATTGATACTTTCGGTTTATCAACAGGTAGAAGATTCTGAAATATTTGTAAACAATGTACAATCATTCATACACAATAGAGATTGTTCACTTACAACAGTGTGTTCCACTACTTGTTTAACTTGTTCCAATGAAATATTCTGTACACTTGGCCCATTATTATGCAATCCATCTATCACATATCCCATTACTGGTTTATCTTTTAAATCATCTACAGATGATGTTCTAGCTTCTATATCATAACCACCTTCGATTGCAGCTAATATTCCTACTGATTTCAAATTTTCAGATGCAGAATGCCTAGAAAAACATTGTTCAAACAATGTTTTATTTAGTCTTACAGAATTTAAGGCTCTTTTCCTACTACTGTCTACATTAGTATCTCCATCGCATAATGCAACATAAAGATCTGGTTTAAATGCTTCAACTATATCCATGTATTTGTTAGAAGTTAGTACTTGTCTCCCACTTCTTGTCCACAGAGAGATGGAATCAAGTTTACGAAAACCTGAAGGAGTTAATTGAGCTGGATCATGAATTGTAAGAAGGTTTATATGTTCCTAAAAGAAGTAAATAAAATTATATTGAATGCATAAGTAGATAATTTATAAAAATTAGATACAGAGAAATGAAGTTGTACCTCCATACCAACAAACTTCGCAAAATTAGTATTAGTATTTTTCATTGCTTCAGTCATCAACACTGAATTAGACAATGGAACAGATAGTAAAAGAGAATTTGTAGTGATCATGTTTAACACTTCTTTAGTTAAATGTGGTACACATCCTCCCTAAGAAAAAAATGCAGTTTTAATTGCAACATTACTTCGGCTCTGTTAAACTTATAGTTATCAAATTTTACCCTTGTGTAAATAAGAGCAAGAGGAGTTTCAAAGCTGCTATTAGGAATTCTTTCAAATTCCGATAATGTACCAACTCGGGCGGTACAAGATTTCACCGATTTAGTAAAGAATTTCATATTTATTTTCGTTAATATGTTTTCAAAATGCGTACAGTAAATAGCGTTTACGGTTATTTTTGTTAGTAGCTATTGGAAAACATAACCTCACCAACCCCTCGTGTATAGATTCTCTATCGTCGCAAAGTGTTTATCTATTATTACGGGAATGCAATACTAGGTGGTGTTATTTAAACTAGGATTCGATTACTGTCTTACGAGTGAATCTAAAACATTAATTCTTTACTTTTCTATACTTTGTCTGTCCTGATATTTCTCATAATATGTCTATAAAACCTCGAATTTAAGTTGTTAATTTTAATACAATTATACAAATTGCTAAACGCTTAAAGATAACGAAGTCGGTCGAGTCTATTTCCTCATAGACTATCCCCTTTTTTTTCAACTTTTAAACTATTATACCTTCTCTTGTGAGTTTCCGGAATTTTCGCTCAATTTAATAGCCATCTAGCGGTTAACTAGCGAACTAATTTTCGAAGTTTGGTCAGCGCCTCTATCGAGAAAACGCTCAAGTTTGGCCTAGAAAAGTTCAAGCAGTCACCGCTAGATGGCGCTATTTAGATGGTAATTACCGACATGATGATAACTTACCATCCGGCGTCAGTAAATACCATGAAAATAACGCCATCTAACGGCGAAAGCAAGAATTAATCGAGGACAAACTTGAGCGTTTTTCGATAGAGGCGCTGACCAAACTTCTAAAATTAGTTCGGTACATTCACCGATAGAGGACGATTAGATAGACTTTGGAAAGCGCGCAAAATTTGAATTAGTTAATCGAATATCAAAGAGTAAATTCTTGTTTCTTTCATACAAATACTCTCTACGTCAAGTTCTTATCTTCAACTATTACATTCTGTGTCTCGAAAAGAACCTACAATACTTTAAACATTCATCAAAGGAATAAACTCTACACCTGACAGCCCCTGACACCTCGTTCGTAGTCCACTACCTAGACGTGATTAATTGGAGGACTGGGATGAAATAAACACAATTAATTTGAACAAGTTTATTCATTCACGTATGCATACTGTTTGGACAGTAAGAGTGTGCGTAGTTCGCCTCGAGGGTGTTCGAAATTTCGTATCCGACACTGGTCAACATTTGTCCAAGTTTCGTTCTCCTCGAGAGGAGATCGAAGTTTGTGCACAGCACTCGAGAAAAAGTTCTCAGGACTAGATGAACCCGATAATTGTTGCAAAGTTGGGCTCCGATTAATCTGACGAATCTTACGATCTTTGAAAGCTGATCGTACTTTACAATTCACTAGTCGAATTGGTTACTTGGTAATCGTAGACGTTACATTTTTGCCCAACTAATTGCAGAGCTCGAAAGGTTAATAAGAATTTCAAAGAATTTGCGATTCGAGACAGTCCGTAGTTCGTTCTCGTATTTGGTGTCCTCAGTATTGATCTTCGCAGGTGTTCACCAAGGGATGAAGCGACACTGACGCACCGGAACAGCTGACCGCGTTTTGTATGTAATCCTGGAAGTTGCTCTCGATCACCCACATGAGTCTCTTGTAGCCAGGGATCACTCCCGTCGGCAGTCTGCAATCGCTACCCTTTTGGACCAACTGGAAATTGTCCTGGACGAAGGCTGTCTCGGTGTTCCACATGTAGACATCACCTTCTCCTAGACATCGAACAAAAAAAAGTCTCGCGTTTAAAAGTGTCCGCCCGAAGGAAATGTCACTTAAAGCACTATAAAAACACAAAGCAAACAGGTTTGTCCACTTGGCGCGTCGAGTAGACGAGTTCTATCCCAAAACGTACACGCGGACGTGAGTGTCTCACTTCTAATCATAATAATTAAAATTTGCATTCTAAGCAGTTGCATTAGGTGGTCTTGAAAGATTAATGATACATTACGATCATTTTTCTCTACTACTGTCATAAAATAAAGTTTTAAGAATATAAGGTTGTTCGTTTATATGAATATAAATTAATCGAGTGCAAGACTTGGGAGATCAAAGTCTCGTCGGGTTTCAACGAACTCTTTCGACGAATTCTTACCCTTCATCCTGAAGAAGATGGCGGCGCCATTGTCGGTGCCCAGGAAGACGATTTTGCTTTTCTTCGCGCCAACCTCCGCCACGGACCCGTTAGCGTTTCCAGCTCTGAGGTTCGCAGCCCTGATGGCGAAGATTCGGTTGGAGCCCAGGTAGGTGAAATACAGGACTCCAGTGCCGCAGCTTTTCCTGATCAGCGCCAAATAGAGCGCGTCCCTCTTCTCCGCGCCGGAAGTGACGGCTCTCGGAAGGACGACGCGATAACCGCTGTCAGCGGTGACGTTGTAAACGATTATGGCTCTGGTTGCGGCGTCGGAAACGTACACGTACACCTGGCCATCTTCGGCGTAGTCGACCGCCATGTACTGCAGACGAGAGGACGCGTCTACTAGGTGGCTCAAGTCGATCACCTTCACTACCTGCAATCGCGAAAACGAGCGTTATTGGTCTTTATAAAATCTTTGCGAACGTACTTGGAATCCTAAGTAATCCTAAGTAAATCCCAAGTACTTGGTACCTAAGAAAAATTCGATCTTACTAATAAGTTATTCGATAAGTAAACAAGTTTGAACAAAATTCCAGAAAAATTCTATCAAGCTTTAACGGGTCCGCGTTTACCTTTCCCGTTTTGGCGTTGACTCCGACCACTTTCGGAGGACACCTTCGCACGGGTTGCTCGAGAGTATTGACGATTCCAATATCGAGAACCCACAGGATGTCTTGCATGTCCAGGACGATGTCGACGGCGCTCTGGAGAGCCTGGCAGTTGCCTTCTTCCTGGATGGCCCAGCAAGGGAACGGCGCTACCTTCGGCGAACAGTCCTTCGCTTTCAAGGAAACGGAGCCTAGAGTGAAGGGTACGCCTGGCTTGTACCGCGGCATCGCCAGGATCACTTGGTCCTGGTACACTTGTGCCCTAGTGGCGATCACGTTCTTGGCGATGTACCGGCCGCTGGTCTCGTAAATGTTTTTCGTGCTTTGACAGGGCCAGTCCAGGGTTTGTCCAGACAGCGTCACCGTCAAGTCTTGTAGCGCGAGTTCGGTGGTGGCCAGTGCCAAGCCCGTCGCTAGGATCAAACAGAACACGACGCTTGGGATCCTCCTCATTCTGCTGCTCGATGAGTGCTTGCCTTTAACTGCGAACCGGAAACATTTTGTTACGGTAAAAATTGCGATTCGACAGATAAATTTGTGTGTGATTTGAAGGGGGTGATTTGATACAACATTTTCGCTAAGGAAAAAGAACCGAACCATCCTTCTCAAGGAACTCCAACATTTTTTAGACACCCTGTATATCATAGAACACTAACTAAAAAAAGATGAACGGTAAATATTAAATATCGTCCGAATTACACCGCGTTTGGTCTCGTTTTAATCAGAAAAATGTCAGGAATATGACGATGAAAGTTTTACAACAAAAATGTTGATAATAATCTCGTCTGAAGTTCAGACCCTCGCTTGTCCATTGAGACTTTACCGTAGACGAATAAATTCAGAAAAATTCAGAGACAGTCAAGTGGAGTAATTACTACTTACGCGAATTCACGCTGCGAATTGACGAAGAGGTTCGAATGTTCGTTTCTCATGTTCGACTAAACGCTTATATACGTACGTCAATCGAGGATTCCACAACACCCCAGATCACGTACCGTTATTTATTAAGTGGCATCTTTCTTCCGTCTGTCGCAACACTTCCGTCCGAACAAGGCTGCGCGGGACCTAGGACACAACACGGAACCGTATCTTCGCAAATGTTTGATAAACAACGAATCGTTCAGGAAGTATCTGCTCCCTGGTGAATAACATTCCTTCGTTAACGACGGTTAACCGATGTCCGAATTAAACGAAAGTAGAATCGGTTCGGAGGGAGTGGTCGAAAAATGTGTACGCCTTTTAGATCTATCGTTTCACGATCGAACGTTTCGATCGAATTTAATATCGTTCGGAAATGATTCGGAACGTGTACCCGCGGGTCCAGGATGTCCGCAGCGAGACGGAACGCGGAACGGTACCACGTATCGACGGTACAATAAATATTTTGCCAAACTCCGGTGTTTCGTAACGCGGGGGACGCAGGAACTCGTATATAACTGGCGCAATCTTAAAGATGGTTCAATTAGGTTGACGGAAGCTCCTCGAGAAACTTGGGCAAAATGATTTTTACGACGAAGTATCTACCTGTACTGATAGTAGCGTTCTCGGTGTTTATTGGCGCTTCGGCGACCGAAGAAGTCGTGGTTGAAACAACGAATCCATCGAACGTCAAATGGACGGGTGGATCGTTCGAGTGGCCATGCAGCGCCACGAAGAACATGTTCAAGAGCAGCGGACGGTACATCTCGAAGAACGTGATCGCCACCAGAGCTGCAATTTACAATGACGACGCCATCGTGGCTCTTCCTAGGTACGCCAAACCCGACACCTTTGTATAAATATATATTCGACCGTTTGCATAAATATACTAACCTGATTTCGAACGTACAGATACAGGCCAGGAGTACCGGCAACCTTAGCCAAGGTGTCTCTGATCGACAAAGGCTGCCAGGCAGGTCTGCTTCCGTTCCCTTGCTGGTCTGTGCAGGAAGAGGGGACCTGCAGCGCTCTCCAAAACGTAGTGGACCTCTACTTGGACCCTCAGAACATCCTCTGGGTCCTCGACACTGGAGTGGTGAACACTTTGGAGGAACCTGAACGCAAATGCCCGCCGAAAGTACTTGCTTTCAACGTCTACACGGGAAAGGCGAGTATCCATTTCAGTAAATAAAGGGTTAAAACGCTATTCGTTTGGTCGTATAGCATATTTAACAACCGAATAAAACAACGAATAATAGATTCGGTGCTGGTGAAAAATCTGGTGGTTAAATCTTCTCTGCGAAAATTGGACGATTCATATGGATCTAATACCGATACAAGCATGGTATGCTACGATATAGGAATATAATTTGATTAGAGTTGAAAGTCGCGACTAGGTGGATAATAATTTTTCTCGCGTATTTGCTCGTAGAAAAATGGCGCAAACCAGGCGCTATTGCGAGTGAATTTTATCTGGAAAGAGTGGTCTTTGACAAGCGCGTTACGCGATAACGGATTCTGATGAATGTCACTTGTTAGAGGGAGACCTATCACGTTCGTATTATTTTGCAACCGTTACGTAACGAATTTCGATCGATTCTGCATGGATACATCAGACACTGACACGCGAATGTATAATAAAATCGTCACATACGGCTACCATTCCGATACAAAGTAGCAACGCTCCCGACAAATAATTCGCCTTTTCTTTATCCTTTCACTTGCGTAAAATATTTCTACGCGGTACCGGTATTTTTTTTTTTAAAGACTGCTCCAGATACGCACTATCGATACTCGCGCTATTCAAGGATTCGAATTTTGATATTCGAAATCGAAAAAATTCTGCCTATGATGGTCCTTGGGTCGTGAAACGGGAAAAGAGTCAACGTTTTTGGAGGGAAAAGAAGAAAAAAAATTAAAAATGTCGAGATTTGAGAAATTCAAGTTTTTCTCCGAAAAAATCAAAAAATTGTACAGTAGACGAATTCAAATATTTTGTTTTGTTTCGTTTCTCGCAAAGTTCGGTCGGAAACGGACATATTTAAAAAAAAAATTCATCTTCCAGCTTTAATTTCTATACAAAAGGACCAGAAAGATATTAAAAATTGACAATCTGAATATATCGGAATGGTTGAAAACAAGTACGTATGCATTCTTTAAAAGATGAAAAGTGGCAGAAAATGGTAATTCAATTCGAGCGTGCTTTCGAATTGTTCTTCAAACTTGACACTTTCTGGACAAACAAGTAATTTATATATCGTATATAACCTTGTATATAATTATTATATAATTATTATATAATTATTACTTCGACTCGTTCGAATCGCAGCGAATACTCATGTCCCTAATTTCTGCCGCAGCTGGTGAAGACAGTGGACCTGTCAGGCTTGACGAGCCCGACGTCGCGTCTGCAATACCTGGTGTCGGACTACAGTCGAGACGGGAGAGTGTTCGTCTACGTGTCAGACGCTGCCACGCGAGCGATCCTCGTCTACGACGTGACCTCTGGCCGCGGCTACCGTGTCGTGTTGCCCCAGGCGATCACCGTCGGTTGTACTCGAAGAGACGTTTTGTACCTCGCCCTGCTTCGTCGTTCGGACGGAAGTACCTGTCTGGTGTTCACCTATCTGAGCGGCAGCCGCATGTTCTCGATCAGAACCGTGCATTTGAGGAACGGCTCGGCGAACGGAAAGGTTCACGATCTCGGCGTGAAACCGAGGAAGATGATCCTGTTGGGTACCGACAACGGCAGCGCCTTGTTCTTCCGGTACGAAGGCGAAGCAGACATCTACAGATGGGACGCGGCCACGGCCTTCGACTCGAGAAATTTCCAAATGGTCTACACCAGCCCGGAGTGCACCCTCGCTACGCACGTGGTCGCCGATTACAGGAGAGGCAGGATGAGGGTGCTCGAGTCCAATTTCCCCGATTTCATGCACGGGACCGTTGGATGCGGCGCCAATCAAGCCCTCAGTATTATGTAGCACGATCGAAACAGCGATCAAACGATTCTTTAATACAGAACTTTCAATAATTCGTCTTCTCTTGCGACATCCTTCCAACGCAAATCTTTCACCTGTCGCTGATTCGGATCGGTATTAAACGTTTGGATAACGTAACGATAGTCAAGGAACGCGTCGATTGGGACGTTAACGTTATTCGCGAGCGCCTTTGTACGAAACCGCCGCGATTTCTACGCCAATGTGTCATACCGGACCTATAAATCAAGATGCAAATCGTTTCGTGATGCTGGCCGTGTACCCTGCGCCTCGAATGCAACAGTACAGGGGAACTTTGTTAGAGAGAACAAAAAATGGAACCTTTCCCTCTTACAATCACCTTTCAGCGGCGTTCGATCGCGATTAGTTCGCGTTACGTTAGCTGTGCTCGTTACGTGAAACGGTCCCGTTTAAATTCACCGAACGATAGCCCGGAATAATATTGGACCAAGGAAACAAAGGACAGTCGGTTATTTTTTAATTTTAATTTTGATTTCTGCATGCTAGTTGGCTACGCTACGCTACTGCTCCACCTCGTGGATGTTCGTTTTTATTTTAAATTCGATCGAAACGCGCCCGGACAAGTCGAAAGTGCAGTTCCGTCAGTCAGGCATAATAGCAACAAAATACCAATCGGTATCGTCGTTACCAAGAGTTATCGCGTTTCGGGGAACGAAAGGGACGCAACTTTCGTTGAAAAACGATACTCGGTGTCGAATTTGGTTCCCGATACAACGCGATCCAATGGGTGAAAGTATAAGCGTATTCTGTTACGCCTCTAATATCCATTCTGGTCTGTCGTTATTTGCTTTTGTAATTAATTACAGTGCCAAACACGCGGAACAAGCGAACAGCCGATAAATCCAGCGTGGAAACCACGTTTCTGTTACAAAACGCGTAATGATAAGATCGAACGGCGTGGTTTTAGTATTTCTAAAATCGGGCCGCGTTTATTCCGTAAAAATACAAATTTTATTCTTATTAAATACACCTGCTACTAAGTTCACGTAAACATATCACGAAAGTTTGAGAGTCACTGGCGTACGCAATGTAGCTGCGTAATTTCACCACGATTAATAAATTTGCTCGACGTTTAGACGTTCGTTGACTCCCTCTTTTATTTTAACGAATACGTTTTCGCGAATTTATGTTACACGGGTTATTTATCTCACTTACGTGGTATCGTGTGGTTATTTTTTTACGCGGAATTTCTTGCCGCATGATAGCGATTTAAGATCCCTATTTCGCGTAATCAGACTATTGCAACGTCGACGGGCGTGCACCGGTGGCGGCGATGCGTGTCTCTTTTTCTTTTTTTCTAACGCGAAGAAGTAATCGACGCTTACGGACCGAAGGGTCGTGGCTGTAATTAGGTGATCGGAGTGGCGCTCTGTTTTAGCCAGATCGACCATTAGAGGGACTTTTGCGACGAATGTAGTCATTACGAGACCACCGCGTGATATCAACGATTCGAGTTTTATATTTATGGATCAGAAGTATCGTTATACTTTCGCCAGGGTGGTTTCTTTCTGTTCGATGTATACCCAGTCGGATCAAATTTTGAAAAAGTACGTTACAAAAACAATGGCACGGTTCAGCAATTTCGAGAGGAATTAATATATTTCAGTAAATAAATTGGAATGCTTTGGAAAGTTAAATACGCATTTTTCCTTCGTCGAAATTATATGGTAGCAGTTCAAGTACGTATTCGTTAATATTTATATGAAAAGTTATGTTGTTACATTAATAACGCAAGCATGAATAATGCAATAACGGTTATGTTTGCGAATATCGCTGATTGTTATCGAATAGAGCGTACGTTCCATCAACCAAATTAGTTGTGTTAATTATAGAAAGTCGCGCGAAGAGGAAATCATTGAACTATTCGTAGATGGCGAGATAAACAAACAGTAATATTTCCTTTTACGCAGCAATGTTCGTCTCCCGATTTGGTGCGTTTAATGCAAGCCGGGGTATTTCCTAAGCCAACCACTACCACGCCCTTTTTGTTACGTAAATTGGCAAGAAGAGATACTTCATACGCACCTCGGGGAAAACCTCTGCAATGTCTGCAGGTTTAAAAATAAAAATAGAATTTAAAGAAATTCTTTTTCGTATATTCAAAGTACCACCTACGATTTCTTAGCAATTTGTCGTTGGAAAGCCTCGAGTGTTCAATCGTCCGAGAGTACTTGCCGCGAGTGGTCTCGTGCAAATCTGGTATCAGGAGAATCTGATACCAGACGTGCGTGCAAATGTGTCGCGTTCACGATTTTTTACCCGGCGATTACCCGAGCGTTGCAGTGTATCCACTTTGTTCCCTCGATCGGATCACTTTGACCCGACAACGTTTGCTCAGGATGTTTACTCGGAATCTAGATCGTCAACCGTCGGATTTACACGATGCCTATTAAGCGGACGATTATGTTTTGTAAATTCGCTCTCCACGAGCGTGTCAAACGATACCATCGAACAATTGTTTCCTTTTGCGAATAAAACCAAAAGCCATGAAGTTTCACGCAAGTTCAAAGCGTGACTAATTCATTTCGATGGGCCCCGGTGATTAGAGGATTAACTGGTTCCCTCGTTTCTCAAACTAATCACGGCTCGACAGTAACGGTACGGTAAACGTCCGTATCGGTCATTTCTCTACTTTTAATAGCTGTCTTCCCGCACGGGTCTACATTCGTTTCTTTACTCTGCCGTTTAATTAATGCCTCGAGTATCTACTTTAGATAAAAATTCAAGTAGCTCTTTTAATTTATTGTTTCAAGGAGCAAACCAAAAGGGAAACGGGATGGGAATGGGTGGAATGGGAATTAGATCTCGAGGTTTTTAACATATACGACGATGCTGTGTCTTGATTCATTTCGTTACTCTAGAGTTTAATTAACATCTGGAATTACGCTGAACGAGTCAGACTCGGGATCTTCCAAGTTCGGCCTGAAATTTTCATCACGAGCCAGAATTGAGGTTTTCAAGTTTGGTCTAGGATTGTTATAACGAGTCAGACTTGGGATTTTCAAATTTGGCCCGAAATTACCATCGCGAGCCTGACTCGGGTTTTTCAAATTTGCCCTAAAATTTTCATCGCAACGTTCAACTGTATCGTTTCTGAACGAAGTTTCGACGTAACCTGGTAAAAGTCAAAGGACCTTAGAGGAAACCATAGGAAACTGGTGGGAATTAGATCTCGAGGTTTTCAACATAGACGACAATGCTGTTCACGGTCGAGCGATCGCGCTCGAACATTCCGAGCCGGACATACGTACGCGTACGCAACAACGTTCTAAGTCCATGAAAAAAACGAATTCGGCACGAGAACACATCAGCGCCGCGAGCCTTAGACCGCTTTACGTAACGCGACTAACAAACTCACGGTCCTTGCTCGGAACGTGGCGAACTTTTCGCGATACCTCGTTCGCCAACCCTTGCGTTCGCGAAGGTGTTGCTCGATCAGAACGCACAGCTCGATTACGCAACGCTGTACTTACGCTCGAATAACGCGACATTAGCGGAACTTTTCCGTTTCTTTGCGTCTGCAAGAAATGCGACCGCGACCGCCATAGTTTCGACAATCGCGTTGCTTTCTTCCCGATGACAAATTAATAAATTATCGTCCGTGAAATAAAAAAATAGTACGGTGTAGTAATAATTTATGTGTAGCAAGGAATTTTACAACACCAGCAACGATGTGACCACACCTCGATCAACCCTCCCGCAACATGCTCGATCTTGTTTCTAAATATAGAACCCATCCCTTTTCTTCCATTCCATAATTAATGTCACAATTTAAATAAACCGACATTCGTTGCTCTCGACCTCCTGTCACAATCACGGACACGTGGACCCCGCCATTATTGCGTTGCACTTTAATAAAAGAAAAAAAAAACTACAATCTTAGCACGTGGAGTGCTGATGGCGACCTTTAAACCAAACCTATATCAACACTGTTTCGAAATCTAGCCGTTGAGTTACGTAATAAACGTTCCTTGTTACGAACGTACGAATTGTTGCGGTTGCAATTTTTCCAACACCGGAACGTGACAAATTGCAATTCCACGAAGCATCGCGTCAGCCAAGGAATTTCGAGGCGGGCAACGTCGCCGTTTGGTAATCGTTTTCTCAAAATCCGCCCACTTTCGCACGATCGATCGTTGGATAGGGGAAACAGCGAGATATCGGCTGCTTCCGTTCCTCTGTGCGACCGCTGCTCCCATGATATTTCAAGTCGCCACGCTTGCGCAAGTCCCAAATGCTTCGTTCCCCGATAAGGTAACGTTGCACGTGGGGAATTCTTGTGCAATGATCATCCGGTAACCCGTAATTCGCTTCGATCGCGATAAGAACAGACTCCCGTGGACCTTATCGGGTCCGTCTCTATGGCAGAGTTGTCCATGACCTGGAACGTCCTTGAATTATCCCTTTCAAAATCCTTCCAAAAAGTACAGATATCGATTCGAAAATGACGAAGATGGAGTTGCACGTTTGCAGTAATCGCGATACCTCCTGGATCTTCGTTCTCAACAGTTATTCTCGGCTAATGATCCTATCCACACCACCACAGGTGAGCTCCATTCTTCTCAGCTGTCAATGATACGCATCTATACTCACTTTGAGAGCAAATGAACCGATGAAGGCAGCGATAAAACTCAACAGCGATATCCTCGATACGCGGTTGCAATCGGCACACGAAGAAAATGGCAAGTACGCGATCCATTACGCTGGTAAATGTTATGTGGATGTCCTTGGTAGGTAACCCCGATCGAAAGTCCCCGGAACTGCTGCAGACCGCGCCCACTGTTACCTGTACACCTACGTTTTTGGCCGCTGGTCAAGGGTACCGCATTTATTATCATAAGGGGACATTGATCCCGATAATTAAATCAGCTTTATTTCATACGTTGACATCCGAAGCGAAACCCGACGATAAGAACTGCCGATTGCGCGGAGTTGGGAATAAAAAGAATTTCATTGTGCACGTTGTTACTTTAACACACGTTAGTGTGGACGAATTAAAGGGAATAAAAAGAAAGAGCGGTTTCCAACTTCCAGTGAATTCCGGACTTCCAGACTTGTAAATTTATACAAGAGCGTAATCCGCGTAAGCTATGAAGGGAGATTATGTTTCGATCGGTACAAACGTCGCGTCGCATCGATCGAACGATCGATGTATTCGACGCTTTTCGATCGGGTTCGCGAGCTGTTCTAAGCGTTGCCTTTTGTTTTAACGTAAGCGATAGGAGCCGCTTTTTTTATCCTCGCGTAACAGTCGTGATTATTAGTGACTATTTCACGATAATTAGTCAACGCGTTAACTATCGTCCTTGTTGCCGTGCGAACGATTTATGCGAGGGACGTAATTGGAAGTTATTATACTAGAAATTCCTGCGATACTCGGCTGCGTACTCGATGGCCACGAATGCTTCGTGTCTACCGTTGACCGTAAATCACTTTCTCTAGTGTGATCGGTATCGAGCGCGCTACCGCCTCGAAATCTTCAACTTCCGAGCATTTCCATTTATCGATGCGAGCAATTTCCTTGGATCGCGTTACGATGACATTAATCATTCTCGCGAACCTCTCGACGATCGATGGGGCTGTCTGCAACTCGGGTATTACCGACAACCTTGGCAATGGATTCGCGAGTTTCTCGTGGAACAAGACACACTAAAACCGATATGCGAGTCTGAATAAATAATATTAAAAAATTGCATGATCCTATCTAAAGCTCGTAGGTTTCAGAATTCCTCGGGAGTTTGTTTCAAATCCGTGATCAGTTTCTGAACCATACAAAAATGGAGCTGCCTCGTTATAGCAGCGCAGCCCTCAGTTTGCAAAAATGTCTGCGCCCGTTTAAAACGAGAATCGGTTCCGAAATCGCTCGATGCCCGATTCTATTGTTAACCTTTCCCAGCAAAACTAGCGGAGTCTCACGGGCATGGATCTCGAATGTCACGAAAGATCGTTGAATGGGCTGGCGAGTCGTAGGCGTGTCGACGGTGCACACACGGTGAGCCGAACGCGTGATTACACAATGTATTCATTTTTCTGCGGGGTTTGCCCCCTGTCTCTTAGACAGTCAGGATCCGAGTCGATGCTAGGAAATTAGATCAGTCGGTGTTCAGACAGCGGTACTTGGTACACGCTCGCCGAAGGTGGCTTGGTGCTAGTTTGACCTGATCGCACAACCGCGTTGCATTCGGTGCTTTTCTTTTCCCGTTTCGACGAGCATTAATCTTCTCATCCCCCCCCGAAAACCGAGGTGTTTCGCTGCACAGAATGAGGTTGGTTTTATTCGTTTTTAATAAGTCGAGTGAATTAATTTCAACCCCTTCGTGCCAATCGTTAGTTATAGATAAATACCAGGTTAACTTGTCATAAATAATTCGCGATAATCGAACAATTTCCAGATGTATTTTAATACGTAAAACTAGGGTAATTTTTATACATTTTTAATACGAATTTATTTTTAATTACCTTGGCATAAATAAACCTCGATACTTGAGCGATTTAGACTGCGATCTTGTTGGAGTTTTATGAAGTTTTACCTTTCCTTGACGTAAATGAAATTATAACTTACGTCGAAGAATTGGATCGATAACATACAGTAGTCGCGTGGCTCTCAAATATTCGTAACATGGTTAAATGTCAGAGTACTAGGCACGCCTTGGCGATTAGTAAACCTGATAGGAAACAGAGAAAATTCATTTCGAGTTTAAACAATATTTATAGCACGCAGGTGTAGCACGTAACTATTGGTCGTACTTACACTTCGCGACTGTAATATTTCCTTGTTCATTAATCTCTCTTTCGATCCCATTTTATTATTAAAGAATAATCAATTAATTATCCGTTACTCTTTTAATCGAACTTGGCGACACGATTCTATTTTTCTATTTCTCCTCTGGAATTTATTGCTATTAATTTCGTTAATTCTTTATTATTCGAATGAAATTACGCTAGCTCGTTTATTCCTCGCGCATTACAATGTCAAAGACAAGAAGAACGTGACTGGCACAAGACGCGATCTCATATTTACATAAACCTGTCGTAACGTACGCAGGAATAAACCGGAAGCATCCGATGCGTTCAAGATCAAGTACGCGAGGAGAAGTTTTTCTGAAAATAACACTGGTTACGATCCATGGTAATTAAAATTTCTATGTGGAAGCTCGACTCGAAAACCGTACGAAATTGTTAAGTGGTACAGATCCTAAGCTTCCATTTTTTTACCGTTGATATTCTCGAAAGTTTCGAAATGAAGCTACCGCGCGCGACAACGTCGTTCGCCTCGACGGTTAAATAATTTCATTGTTTCGCGGGCATCCATTGTTGTAAAATATACGCAGAAAGCGATGTGTTTGCAAGCTTGACGCGGGTCGTGGTCTCAAGAATGGGAGCGGACAATCGGTTTATAAAGTGAAACTCGCCTTCTTGCGGCTTTAAAAAACAAGAAGTCCGATCCCATTATCATTTCAACACGTTCATGTTTACAACTGCGAAAATCGTGCGATCGTGACTTTCACGTTGTTTGCATTCGCTGCTATCGGAGGTAGTAGGAGACGTTGTTGTTAAAACTTCTCGTAGTTTACTGTGCAGCACAGATAACGTGACGTTGGCGATCCGGAGTGTTTTTTATTTTTCCAGACTTTCTTTTCGCCCATATATCTTTTTCTTTTTGCATACATCTTTGGTTCTTGTGACCTTGATCCTTCACATCTCTTCTTACCTTTAAGCTATAGGCTTTAAGCTATAGCTATAGGTTAAACGATGGATAAAAATGTTTTCTTCGATGAAAGTGCGTTGGGTAATTAATTGATCAGATACCGAGAGACGTGAATTGGTTCTTAATTAATAACCAGAAGAAACCTTCAATTACGAGCGTGTTGAAGTCTCTATCGCGCTTTGGAACTTTTTTTAATCTTATTTTCACTGCAACGGGTTCCGTTGGCGACTTTAACAGGGGTTCCCAACTGGAGTACTTCTCTGAGCTGAATATCTTTCAGACCATAATGATACCATCGGATTACGAATCTTTTTTTTTTTTATTTTTAATTACTTGTATTACTTGAATTTACATCAACCACGAGGGTTACTAGCGACCGCGTCAATGATTACGATTTAATTTCAATATATTTCTATTAGGATAGACTGCATACTATTTAAAAGTTTAAACTCTACGGCACCTGTGGTCCTCTGTTACGAATTACAGGGGCCTCCTTCTCGTTCTCCTGGTAGGCTTCGCCCGCACCAGGGCGGAAATGCTGGAAACGATAGCTCAATGGCCACTTCTGGACTTCGCCCTTCCTTACGATCGAGAGTTCCTGAATCAGTATCGTCCCGAGAACGTGGTGCCTACTGGTATCACGGTCGGCTGGGACAAGATCTTCGTCAGCATCCCAAGATTGCGCGACGGCGTACCGTCGACCTTGAACTACATACCGAGAAACATTCCTTTGAATAGCAGCCCTCAGCTCCAGGCCTACCCATCCTGGGATTGGCACAGTGCTGGCAAGGGAGACCTGAACTGCTCGAAACTCATCTCCGTCTACAGGACGCGACTCGATAGGTGCAACAGGCTGTGGGTCGTCGACAGTGGAGTAATGACCTCGATCGACGACTTCAGGCCTGTTTGCCGACCGAAAATCCTGGTCTTCGACCTGCAAACTGACACGGTGGTGCGACAGTTCACCTTCCCTCGAGAGGTAGCTATCGCTTTGCTTGTCCATTTCTTATCTCTAAGCCACGGGCTTTCGATACTTTGTACCTTGAAAAAAGAGTCAGAAGTGTAAACTACGTGTGCTACCAACATGTAAATGTGTTATTTCGATTTCTATATAAATACCGACTTGCATCACCGTTGTAGCAACAGTACCTTTGGATACCTCGATATCTCTGTCGCATACTGTAGAATTCTTTATTTCTCCTTGCAGGCTTTAAGACCCAACACGCTGCTGACGAACGTCCTGATCGACGATGTTTCAGCGACCACCTGCGACGACGTGTTCCTTTACATAACCGACACGGCAGGACCTGGTCAGTAGCTAGTTTCTCAATTACTTATTTTCGACTTCGATAGCAGTTTTCCCGTAAATGTCACTGTCCCTTCAGGCATCCTGGTCTTCGACGGCGCGACGGACAGAAGCTGGCGCGTCACGCACGCCACTATGTACCCGCATCCAGATTTCTCCACTTACAGGGTAAGATTTCTACCGATTTTTTCTTTCGGGTTGTTACCTTACAAGAGAAAGGCAAGCGCAGAGCTTCGCGTAAATAGCGAAAGATGAGGAAACGAGGGGTACCGAATCACGAATAACTAAACGAAAATCGAGAACGGTTTTGCATGACTCGCGATGCACGCATAATTTTTCCATAATTGGCGCAAATTACACGCTAACGCGTTTCCCCGATGAATATTCACACGGGGCCAGGACGAGCATTCCTTTTTAAGAGTGCTTTACGACGCAGGAAACACGCCGAAGAAAAAATTAACAACTGATGCCAGCTGAAAGTTTGTAGGAAGTAAGAAGGCTCGTAGGAGCAACGAACAAACTCTCTACCTTTGAATATTTAGATGTTTATCATTATCGAAAGGAAGCATCGCATCCTGGTGGGCGTATGTGCGAGACTCGAATCAAAGATGGCCGCGTAAAATAAAATACAAATTTTTCTGTCAGATCGGTAGCGACACGTTCGAGTTACTGGACGGTGTCGTGGGATTGGCGTTTTCTGCGAGATTAGGATTGGTGTATTATCAGCCGCTGGCGACCGACAGGATCTTCAGCGTGCCGACCACGGCACTTCAAGCGGGTCCACCGCCGTTTGGCGAGCAATTGCCGGTGACTTTGGTCGGCAGAAAGTCCAGTCAAGGTCTCGCGTTGGCCGTCGATCCACGAGACGACAAGATCCTCTTCTCGCCGTTCACGGAAACCGCGATCGCCGCCTGGCAGCCGCAGACCAACCAGCAGAGGTGAAAACTCGCAGTTTCCCTCTTAGTTTTTTATTAGAGTGACAGTAGAGTCTGATAAGGCATTAGGGATTCCCGTCATCGAAGAAAAACAGAAGTAATACGGTATTCGTTTCAGGATCCTGGCTTTCAGTCCAGAGAAGCTGCAATTCGTCGCTGAGCTTCGCTGGGCAGACCGCGACAATGGCAACATTTGGGTGTTGACATCCAGGTTTCAGAAATTCTTCCGGCGGGAGGTGAACGCGCGCGACATCAACATTCGGATCATGAGGATGATTCCCGAGCCCCGTTCGCTGAAAAACGCAGCGCTTGCTTCGTACCAACAACAACGGTTTCCACTGTATTTCTACAATAATACGTTAGGCTTTTAGGGACGTTAGCGTAGTCAGTATCGTTTGGCATACATCCAACGGAAAGTTTCGCAAACTTTCGTTAACCCTTAGAAACCTGATTTTTCAAATTAAATTAACAAACTAAAAAAAATATATCAATGTATTTATTATTTGAACAATTTTGACAGCTGACGTTTGTATTTTTAACTTTTATTCAAATGGATATCATGCAATGGTAACGTAGATGCAGTCAAATATTAAAAATAAACCAATTCCAAGTGTAAGATTCGATTTGAAAGTCCGATATCAAATTTGAAGTTTAGGACATTTAAGGGTTAAAGGGTTACGCCATCTTGAAAGACCGAATTAGTGGAATTTTCTGGTGAGGAGCAAGGGTTGACATATAAACGCTAGAAATATTAATGCTCACGCGGTACAGTATTGAAACTATTATGCTATCCAAGCATAAAAAATATATAGTAGGTTTCTATTACGGAAGAATTCGTTTAAATTATTAGTCCATCCGCTAACATGTATATACGCTAGGACACTTTGGTCAAATGATAGTGTGTATGTGTGTGTGTGTGTGTGTGTCAAGGGAGTAGAAGCGCTAAAAAAACTACACGTCTTTGTTCGTTATTCTAACGTTAATCGATTTCGAATCTTTTCTCGATGATCACGTTTTCGTTCGTCCATTGTAGACATTAAATCATAGTCCAAAGTTAAAAGTTCGAATCACGAGGAACTGGTTCTCCGGGATTCAATAATTATTTTCTGGACGTGAATCCAAATGTCGCCTTTCTAAAAATATCTGTGAACATTCCTGGAAGCAATAAAATATATTCAAACTTCCCAAAACGACGCAGATTCTCCTAACGATGTTTCCCCGGATGTATTCCCCTCCCCCCCCCCCCTTAATCACCGCTTGTTATTCGAAACGTTGCACATTCGCTCGGAAACGTTATCGATCGACGGGATCGCTGAGCTTCAGGGAATAATACATCGATCGAGAAACAATCGTGACTTCGTCGATTGCATAATTGGATTTTTACGCGTTCGTCGTTTCCAACGCTCGAGCGTTTCGTCTTACGAGCGCCGCGTAAACACGCCGAGCGCGAAATTCATGTAACCGACGCGTGAGGCAAATGTATCCGCGTTATTAAGCAATTTTGCAAATTATCGTTAATCGCAAACACGTGCTACAAGGTAGACGTTCAATCGAGAAAGGACAGCGGAACGCGCGTAAATCGTCGCGAAACTTACAACGATTCACAGAAACAAGCCCCGTAACATGATTCGGGACGAAGCATACCCCCTTGAGGGATCCAGGAGTTCGATCGCCGAGTAATGTAAAAACGACCTGGGAACGGATTATTCGGTGAGACAATTTAACGCAACGGTGAAACTTTTTTCTTTCCTAAAATTTTTATTTCGACTCGTAGGAGTCAACGGACCGTCCACCGAAATTTCGTGAGCTTTCGAACCAGTTTCGTGGCCGTGACCAGGAAAACCACGACATTACGGCTTGTTCAACTTACACAGCTCGACCACAGCGAACACGAGATGCTTGATCGACTGCGGAGATCGTTGCTCCGCGACCATCGATGTTTTCTCAGTTCCTCCTCGATCGCGACGTGGAGCGCAGCGTCTCCATTCCGCGTTACCTTCGACAATTTTCACGCCGATTCTCCATCGTGCGAGCAATCGATCGAAAAATTTCGGTCGCGCCCGAATAACAGAAGTATAAATCTAAAAAGATCGTACACGTCTTCTCGCGAGTATAGTCGAATTCCTATTAATTCCAATCGATCGTTCCGCGATTCTCGAGAATCCAGATCCGGGCTTTTGAGTCCTCCTTCCAACTGTGACAAAAATTTCTCATCGAGATTATGACACTGCGTTACGTATCCAGGGAAGTCTTTCGCGGACAATGAGAGCATGTTGACCGGTCGTTGTTTCTTATCGCGCGAGGGTTATCGCAACGTCGGTTTGCACTTGCGATTGCAATTTTAAGAAGACGACGGTGTAAAAAAGTGCTCTAAATTGGATCTGCCCGAATCGAGGTTGATCCCAGCAGAATCGTAACGGCGTTTGTCGTATTCGTGTCACTTCCGTTGCGGTGAAAGTTGTGCGGAAGGAAAGAGAGGGTGTCGCAGGACTAGGTATCGGATTCGCGAGAAAACGAGAGAAAAGATCGCCTGGTTTCGCTTCCACAATTCGCTCAACGATTCATCGAAGCCTGGGTGCGAGTTACGCGCGACTTTGGCGAAGAATTTTCTTATCGACAGGTGAGTTTCCCTTTCGATCGATGTTCTGAATTGGAATCGGACATGGACGAAATTCTACCATGCTACCTCGAATAAAATTAGCGAGAACCAAATAAACCAACCCCCGATTCTGATGCAGTCAGCATGAGAAGTACAGCAAGCAATTTAAAGTAAAATTAATAAGAAAAGAAATGAGGTTAACATACAAAATAATCAACTTTCATCTACGCAAATTCTACTCTAAGTTCATGTAGGGATGTCGATTAATTATTTCGTCCCCTAAAATTTATTAACAAAATAAATATACGAAGTTTTATCTTGAATCGGTTCCTGTACGAACACTTATTACACCGACTGTGTACGTTTCAAATTTCCAAAGATTCCGAAGTTTCCTCTGTTCGAGCCTGAAGTCTTTCGCGTAAAGCATGTTTAGACAACGAGAATGTCGTAAGCATTACGTAATCTTTAACAAGCATATCGACAAAGTTTCGAAGTCACGTACAAGTGTTTACTACTCGCTAAACGTTTGAAAATGTTATCCGATGTTTCTTCAAAGTACACTTGTACACGCGTTCTTTATTACCAGTACACGTACTTTGTCTCGCCGCATCTTAAATTCGGTATAAAAATTCACAGCGTTCGCCGGACGAGTCCCGTTGCGAGATACTGTTCGGAATAAACGAAGCGTTCAGCGCGGTACTCGCAACTCCCGCCAGAATCGTGAGGTGTCGTTACTTCTTTTTTTTTTTTGTTTCCTTTAATTGATTACGCCAGCGAGTGCATCGCGAGATAAATCATACCAGAAGACGTCTTCGAACCGATAACATCATTTGCGCTCGTAGCACGGAGATGAATCCGTTTTGCTGGACGATCCTGCTGATCGTATCGATTTCCGGTGCGCGCACGTACGAGAAGCTGAGGAGCATCTACGCGTGGAAGAGATTGGAATACGCGTTTCCAAACGAGCTTGCCAGGCAGAACGCCATCAAAAGTGGAGAGTTCGTACCTGGTGCTGCTGTGCCCATCGACGTCGACGTTTACAACGGAGGTAATTAAGAATTAATGGGAGAAATATATATTTTAACACTTTCCAGGTACAATCACGAAAATATTCGCGGAGCTAAAATTTTGATCTCGAATAATTGGAAACTACGCAATCTAACATTTGCGTTAGTATTTAATTTTACAATTTTATCAAAATTCGCG
The DNA here is from genome assembly GCF_026225885.1 of Hylaeus anthracinus. Classification (NCBI taxonomy): domain Eukaryota; kingdom Metazoa; phylum Arthropoda; class Insecta; order Hymenoptera; family Colletidae; genus Hylaeus; species Hylaeus anthracinus. The sequence continues at coordinate 14,732,832 of NW_026535289.1, forward strand.
AATTCTATCCAGACTTGTTTTCGTCGACGCCTGGTCTTCGTTGCATTAATTTTGTAATTTCTTAAGCTCTCTTAAAAGTGCATTTCTCATTCTCGTCTCAACGTAAATATAGTACGAATTATAAACGAAATGAGAGACAAAGGAGAAAGCGAACGTTGCACCGTTTCGAGTGCAGCACGTTTCTTTCGTTTTATCCAGGCCACCAGTCGAGGGTCTTTGTCACCACACCGAGGATCGAGAACGGTATACCTGCTACGTTAGGCTGCGTCATCGATGACCAGACGCTGGATGGGAATCCCATGATCGCGCCGTACCCGAATTGGGGTTACAACTCTCTGGGAAACTGCGACTCGATCACCAGTGTCTACAGAATGAAGGTAATCCATCCACAGTTCGCAGATCGTTATTCTCTGTTTACCTCGAAGTCGTTAATCAGTTTCGTTCTTCGGCGAACTTGTCACGCTTTGGACTTTGAGCTGTCGAGTCGGAAAATTTGCAAAATATACCGGCTTTGTTTCTCGAGTATCGACATAGGCCCTGTCTAACCTTGTAACAAACGCTTTGACGAACGATAACTAATTGCGCGAATGATTGCCGGGTGAAAATGCCGAGACATTATCGCTGTCACCGAACGTAATCTCACGTTCGTTCATGGGCTTTCCCCTATTGGTATTCTTCGAGTTCCTATGCTACCAGGAAATTCCACTGAATGTAAACAAATAGAGCGACGAATTAACAGCGATAAGTTAACATAACGGTCTTAAAATGCTAATGAAATATGTTTTTTTTTTAATTGGTGTGAATTAAAATAAACCACTGGATGAGTCATTTAAGCTCTTTCTATGTATCTATCACTGCTCTCTAGCTCGAGAGAAATTAACCCTCAACAGCGATAAGTTAACATAACGGTCTTAAAATGCTAATGAAATATGTTTTTTTTTTTAATTCGTGTGAGTTAAAATAAACCACTGGATGAGTCATTTAAGCTCTTTCTATGTATCTATCACTGCTCTCTAGCTCGAGAGAAATTAACCCTCGACATCTTTCGTTTGCAATTAGATAGACGAGTGCGGTCGCCTGTGGGTGCTCGACACAGGAAAGGTAGGGGACAACTACGTTTGTCGGCCACAGATCCTCGTGTTCTCTTTGGAAACGAACGAGTTGATCTCCAGGTACAGATTTCCCCGGGATCAGTACAAGGACGACTCTCTCTACGTCACCGTAGCCGTCGACGTCCGCGATCCTCATCAGCAGTGCAAAGACACGTTCGCCTACATCGCCGACGTCACAGGATTCGCGTTGATCGTTTACGATTACCGCAACTCGCGATCCTGGAAGATCGTCAACAACTTGTTTTACCCCTATCCACCGTACGGCACCTTCAACATCAGGGGTGAAACGTTCGATTTGATGGACGGCATCCTGGGACTCGCCCTGGGACCCATGCACCACGGTGACAGAACTCTTTACTTCCATTCTTTGGCCAGCAGGGTCGAGTCGTGGGTGCCTACGTCGGTGATTAGGTGAGTTACAGGTTGGTTGGTAGTTTAAACCCTTGCAGTGCGAAGAAACTCTTAAGCGCCTGAAGGGTCGCAGTAAAAACAACGAGCCAGACTCGTGATTTTTACAAATTTTCATAACGAGCCAGTCTCGCGATGGAAATTTTGGGCTAAGTATGAAAATCCTGAATCTAACTCGTTATGAAAATTTTGATTCAAATATGAATATCACGAGTCTGGCTCACGATGAAAATCTTAGGCCGAATGACTAATTACTCGACTAAACTACAAATATTAATTACTAAACTACAATTATAGAAATCACACCATGTTTGACGGGAACGCGGAGGCTTCGGCAAGGTCGTTCGTTCCGTTTACGTTGGAGAGATCATCCCAGTCGGCAGCACAGGCCATGGATCGTAACGGAGTCCTCTTTTACGGTTTGTTATCGGAACTGTCGATTGGATGTTGGAACAGCAAAAGTTACCCCGAGTACGGAGGTAGTCATAACGAGGTCGTCGTCACTGACCCTGAGACCTTGCAGTTCCCTGCTGGTATGAAGGTACGAACCGGTCGTTTTTCATAACATCGGTCGTGGTGAATTTCGATGGAAATATTCTCATACGATTCACATTTAATCGAGGAACAATCGAGCCAAGTTTTGTTCAAATCTTCCATTAAACATATTAGTTCACGATCGTACGTAGACAAAGTATACTTGGTCGTATAATTTTTCTTCTTCTTCTTCTTATCTCTATGGTAGATCATAACTTCGAAGAACGACAGGCAGGAGATCTGGATCCTGACGGCGTCCTTCCAAAAGTACATGACTGGTTCGTTGAATTCGAACGAGACGAACTTCAGGATCCTGGCTGGCTTCGTGGAAGAATTGGTCCGTGGCACTAAATGCGACGTGGTTGCAACTTCGATTCGAAACGTGGCTAGTTCTCACTATAAATGAAGATCGTGGCACCGCGAGCAATCTTCCAGCTACCACCGCGAGGGTTTGTCGCCATATTGGCGGTACTCCTTCTTCGCGAGCAGACCGTTCAAGTATTTTTATCCTCGCGATCGCTATTTCTATTCGCAAAAGTATTTCGAGAGCTTCCATTATCCGCGTTATCGGGATCGGATCCACGGTTACTCCGTCTTCTTGGGTCATCGATGAAGGTCTTCGCGTTGAACTTGCTCGTGGTTGTTGCTCGCGGTGCTCGACGGGTATTCGACGTTTAGAGAATTCATTTAAACCGATATTTATTGTTGCGTGTGTGAATGTACATTTTGTATACGTGTTCTCTGTTTGACTAGTTGCGTTAATTTCTAATAAAAACTATTAACGTACACGTAAGAAAATCGAGCGATTGTATTCAGACTTTATCGATTCGTGGATTGCTATGTAACAATAAGACGTATCTATTACCCGGTGATAAATAAATCGACGAAGTAAATAAACGTTACCACAAAAACAAAGTAAAATACTGCGTTACGGTGTCACTTATTCTCGTATCAAGACAGAAAATTAACATGAAATTACGTAGTTAAGAATTTGAAATTTGAAGAGGCTGCCATATTTGATGTATCATAACAACGTACTATCGAAAAGAGTTCTTATCCTTTACAATCATCTTTCTTTTATTCGCATACAAATACAATTTCTTCATTGACCCGCTGACGACCAGGGATCATTATTTAAACAAAATATGCGACGCAAGAAAGTTAACGGCACAATTTCCAGAACGCTATCTGCGTACGGCAATTAACCCGACGTAACTCGTAAAACTCAATGCTCTGGAAATACCGTTTCCAACGGTATAATTTTTTCCTCGTATCTTTTCTTTACTGTACCCTTATCATTTTTCCTTATCTGCTGGCATACCAGAAGGTCGTTAATTTATATTTATTGCGACGTTACCGCGATTTTTCGCTCACTCGTTCTTTTTTCTTGCGTCGTGTTACGTTAACTTTGTCAGCATCTATTAATTACAATATCTCGTTCGCATAACAGAACCAGAGTAAGCGTACTCTAAATTACACCGAACTGAAAAATTTTACATTTTTTACGGTTATTGTTCGCTTAATTAGCTCGATATGATTTTAAGAATAATTTTTAGAAATATGTGGTGGTCGTGGTGGATGGCGCTCTTTTTCGGAGCGGTCTCTTTGGAGAGGCAAGTCGAGACCCTTCAGGTCAAGAGTCACAAACTTCAAACGAAACTGGAGATGAAGTACGTGGACTTCGAGTTCGATAGCGACAAAGAGAGGAAGGAGGCCATCGACTCTGGCCGATACGATCACACGAAATGCATTCCTATAGACGTCGATCGATGGGGGAAAGGTAAAGTATAGTTGACTGCCGAACTACTCGTGAAAACTTATACGAGCCTGTTGCACTTTGTTTCTATACAACCGAACCTTATTTTTGCTGAATTCAAAATTAGAAAAGAAAAAAAGAAAATCTTAAAAGTGTCGACATTTGAAATCACAAAATTGTATAGTGTACGAATTCAAATCTTTTTATTTGTATCTTTTCCGTAAAGTTCGTTCGAGAACGTAATTAAAATTCGTTATTTTACGTCTTGGTTCGGTACAAAAATCTGCAAAAATTCACAAAAAGGTATTCGGTAGGGTACTGTAATATAAAACAATTTCTTTCGAAACGTCAAACCTATTATTTAGTTTAGACAAATACCACGAGTAAACACAGAGAGCACGAATATTTACAAGGGTTTCGTGGCGATCAACTTGTTATTATAATATCGATATACATGCTATGAACGGTAAACTGCAAGGCTCTTGGTGGAGAGGCTGCAGAAATACTTTGTTTATTGAAACGATATTTATTATTTTCTGCCTGACGAATGACTTGGTTTCAAGATCGCATGTTCGTCACGGTAGTAAGAGACAAAGGCGTGCCTGCCTCCTTGACCACCGTGTCCAATAAAATGGGCCCCGGTGGTCCTCTCCTCAAACCTTATCCAAATTGGAGTTGGTACAATCACAACAACTGCAACAAGCCACACATCATCGGCGTTTACAGAGTCGCGGTGAGCGAAATTCTCGACTCATCTAATCTCGACTAGATCTAATCTAACTTATCCTAGTCGAATAACTGTCATTCGAATATTATTGCGCGTCGTGTTCAGATCGACCAATGCAACAAATTGTGGGTCTTGGACACCGGCATGACGGGCTCGGAAGCCACGTGTCCTCCGCAACTTCTCAGCTTCGATCTGATAACGAACGAACTCCTGAGTGCAGTTACGGTGCCAAAGGAATTTGCGGTGAATTCCACCACGGGCAAAGGATTGCTGGTGACGCCGATCGTCCGGACGGGTGGTTTTAGATGCTGGGAGACTCAAGTAAGTGTTATTTGTCGTGTTACTTGTATTGCCCGTAAATAAAGTATTATTATTATTATTATTATTATTATTACAATTAGAAGTCGGCAGGATAAACTATTCTTCGTGACAGGTATTCATAGCTGATCCAGACGGCTACGCTTTACTGGTGTACGACACCTCTTCGACCAAATGGAGTCGAGTGATTTCGAGCGCGTTGGTCTACGATCCGAAAGCGGTAACTTACACGATAGCGGGAGAGAGTTTCGATTTGATGGATGGACCCGTAGGAATGGCCCTATCCCCGACAGGAGAGACACTTTACCTCAGCCCGATGTCGTCCTACAAGATGGTGTCTGCCAGCACCGACCAACTTACTCGTGCGAAAGGCGTCGACGATTCGGTGCCATTCGAAGTGTAATTAACTTTAGAGAATTCTTTCTCCGTGTTGGCAGATCTCTGGAGTTGCAAAGGAACTATTTCGCTTTTCGGTTCTAGGCACGAGAAGCTGGATTCTCAATTGAGTGCCAAGGCAATGTCGAGAAAAGGAACTCTGTTCTTCGGAATCACAAGAAACGCGTCCATCGGGTGCTGGAACGAACGCAAAGCGCTAACCGAGGACAATATGGTCAGTAGTCCAATAACAAATAGAACAGACTTTGTGTACAGCATTCATATGCAACGCGCGAAACATACACAATTGCTTCATGCATTATTCAATTTAGTTCCGCGTAAAATATTGTTGCATTTCATTGAAAGAAGTGTCTTTAACCCTTTATAAGGCAGAACTCCCATTGGCATTTTTGTTCACGTTCTTTTGTGAAAACAGGTCATCCCTCAGTGACCTATAAAGGGTTGAAACTAGTCGTTTATTTCATCGCGGTAGAAATAGTTACAAACGAACGTCGATAATGTTAAAAGTGTTTAGGATGAATTTCGCAAGAGTGCCTTCGTCTGATTGCAGTTGATAATCGCCCAGGATCCTGAAGACCTACAGTTCGTCAGCGGGGCGAAAGTTGTAAAGGGTAGGTATCAGGTTTCGGAAGAGTTGCTAGTGCTTTCGAATCGTTACCAGAAATTCGTGACGGGTACAATGAATTTCGACGAGATTAATTTCCGTATCCTGAAAGGTAATGTGAGGCATATGATAAAGGGTTCTGTTTGCGACCAATGAAAATGACGGCATCAGGATGGCCGAGATAAAGTAGAAATACTTACAGAAAGATAAATCGCTAATATATTATGATTTTTATTTAAAAGTAGTAAATACGTAATATTACGAATAACAACATATTGAATATTCAATAGTTGAAACAGGAAGTGTCGAAAGCGTTCAACATGAATTAGTCTCTTGGACACGTTGAATATTTTCCGGTGAATAAACCGTCTTTACTTTACGTTTGGCGTGATGGGAAGAAACCTGTAGCTTTAAATTTAGTAATCATTCTCTGCGCAACAGTTTTAGAAGGAATAAACGTTTGGGGATATTTTATCGTGAAACTTTTAGCTATTGTTACGACAGATTTATATTCAAAATAACGTTCAAAAATAAGCACTGTTCGTTTGAAAACGGCATTGTGGACAAACACGAGATGGCCGCTGACCATTGCTACTTGTGGTGGCACTTCCTCTTCGCTGCTAGAAGGACACCGCGCATCCTGGCGTTTCTCACAAGTGTTCGGTCCACCTAGCATGCATATATAAACCATTCTCGACCGATTTTTAAACAACGGTCCTGCTAGGTGGTCTCACTGACGAGTCCACTAACTTCCTTTTCTCTTTTCTCTCTCGCTCCACCCTTCACTTAATTTGAAAAGTCCAATCAGCAACGACGACCATTTACGTCGATCACGCGTTATCTCCATTTGAGTTTAAATCGATTGCGTAATTCTTGCGTCGATTGAACCGATCTTTTTCATCCCGCTTAAAAGCGCAGCTGATATCGCGACACCATTTTTGCAGGGCCATAAGGGTCCTCCTCGTTGTCCGAGAAATTAGATCGCGAATTTCGTAACGATCCCAGGCCGATTTTATGCAAACTAACGTAGGAGGTGCGTTACTCGGATATTCGCGGCAGGCGTTCAGATTACAAGACGCGATATTACGAATCGCCTACTTTCGAGCAAACCGACAGCCATATAAAAGACAGACTCTACTGGATGACTCGGTTAGTACTTCTCTTTATAGTCGACAGCAGAGGTAACGAACGCTAAAAAAAACTGACTTGACCGATGGCGGAAGTCAACGAGATTTCTTTTACGTTATTGCGAGTGAAAACGTGCGATACTCGCGCGATGATGCGACGACAAATGTGTGAAAGGTGAATCGCTCGAAAGTTGTAGCTAAAAGTAATTTTAGCGCGGATATTCGCTTCGATATTCAAACTAAACGGCGTTGTTACTTTCTAAAATTATACTTTTCGCCCAGAATTTAGTACGAGAAAAGATAGGAAATTATTATGCAATATCGACGTTAATGTACGTATATAAAAATGTTGCACGAGGAATTAGGGAATTGGGTATAACACGTCAGCGAGTACAGAGAAAACGTTACGGACTGCTTTCTCGAGTTTGAGTCGGATCGTTCAGACCGACAATCGATCGTCGAGTGTCAGTCGGCGAGATTAAGTAATCTCGGACGGTTCTGTGCATCGTCGGTCGAACGTGTTTTTCACGAGAAAAGCGACGTTCTTGGCTAAACTTGGAAAATCGTCGGGGTGGGGGGAAAGTCGGGAGAACTGGAAGCGAAAAAAAGGTAGCTCGAAATTGACTCGTCTCTCGACGAATGACAGCGAACGCTTTATTTCGGGACTAGTGTCTTCTCGATGGTGACAATCCGCGTGACCTGCGTTACAAAAATGACGAAGTGTGCTTTTCCCGAATAGTAATCAGCGAGTTTGCGAATTGGATATAATCAGATTTTTGTACAAGGTAAGTTCCTATTTTAATTCTTTATTTAAACCGATGTTTGCCGAATCGTTATTTAGTCAATTTTGGCCTAACTAGTAGACAAAGTTGGAAATTTCATCCCATACGAAAGTGAGTTTCAAAAAGAAAACCTTTACTTTTCCTGATCGGTGAGTCACGACCTAATATTGCTAGAAAATACTGCGCGCAGTGCATTAGATGCACGGTCTCCGAGGCGTTCTAAATAGGAAGTGACTTCTCAGATCGTTAATACTCTCGATCTCCGGTGGAAAGCGATATTTATACTAAATTCGAACGGTCGCGCATCATTTGTCGAGCGAATCGTTGGAACCGGACAAATACGCTATATTTATTGCTAACGCGAGCCGTTTCTCTCGTTTCTCAGCCGGTTCGATGACCATGAGCTTGACTTTACCAACGCGTTGCCAAACGTGTCCGTGTTTCGTTAGCGTCCAAGAACAAAAGCAAACTATTATTTTTATATTGATAGGGAAACAAACACGCATTAAAATATGGAAGTTGCGATTACGAATCGTCATTTTTCATTTATGTAAGCTTCTTTCCATTGAAATGAAAAAGGGAAATCGCTAGAAATTCCGTTCCACTCTGCTACCTTTTGTTTTTACTACTTGGCGCGTTCGATGAATAATTACGATACCATTTAGTATTAATTTCGTATTAATTTTACTACGATACATGTTGGATGAAACGTAACGAGGATCTTGAGGAAAATGATAATGAAACAGTAATTGAGTAGGGAGAGTTGAAGTCAGACTTGCAAAACTAACATCCTCGTTGCGGTACAGTTCTCGATTAAAAAATTGCTTGTACCATATTCGCGAAGCCATGCGTATAAAATTGGATCGATCGAGTCGAAGCACAAAAAAGGCAAACGAAAGCGTGGCCCCATGTTTTATTCGCACAAACAAGTAAACGACACCGCAGACTCGCGGCCGTTGCGAAACTCCACCTTGAATGGAGTCGGCGGAAGACGATTATGTTGCGGACCATGTTTTTCTATCGCACTTTCTCGACGACCCAATTACGCGTTCTAATTGAGTCGCGTGGCTGAACTTCGTTACCGTTTCTGCAGAGATGCCATAATGAGGAAGAGCGGAAGAAGAACCTACCCGGAAACCGGAAGACACGGTTGGCCAAGGGACGCGTGGACGTCGATGAACCTGCCCGAACGACAGAACAGCTACGTCTACGTCTCACCGAGTCATTCTTTCGTTTACGCTTTGGACACCCCGAATACTTTAACGTACGACCATAATTGCGTGCAGCAAAAAGTGCCCAGACAAGGGTCGCCGGGTAAGTTTAATTCGTTCGTCAACGGTATTAACATTGCCCCTTTCGTAATTAGTATCTGACGCTTGGTTTACTGGACCGCGAGCGTTTTGATTCATTTTTAATCACGACAAAGTTTCAGAGAGACTGTTTACACTTAGTTGATAACCAAAATCCTCTTTCACATCGAAAATTGAACGAACATATTTCATTCAACGTTCAGGAGCAACACGGCAATGCCGTCGGACACAACTGCGCGCCATTGTGAAATTAAAACGAGTTTCGAGGAAAAACAATGGGGCAGCGTGCAGCGGGTGTATCCTCGTAAAAATATGATTACGATGGCCGCTAAGGCCGCGGAGCAAATTGTTTTCCGGAAAAACGCACGCGCCATGGTTCGAACGTTTCGTGTTTCTTCTGCGTGACAAGAACTATCGCGATTTAGCGTTACGCAATGCAGTTTTCCCTGCTCTGAATCGACTCGAGCCTAGATTACGTCCGTTCGAATAAGTTTACGGAAATACCTTTAAATTATTCGTAATGTCATATTCTATTTATTTCGTTACGAACAAAAATTTGAAAGAAACGCTGTCTATATAATAGTAAGATTAAGATAAACCAATGCTTCGATGACCCAAAGAGGAGCCTCTGAATGGCTTCTTTTCAAAGCGTACATTAAATGAGGGAAGATTTTAACGCAAAGTAAAATTAATTCTATACGCTAAAGTCTACACTGCGATTTGTAACACGGTACAACAATTTGCTGGGTCCGAGCAACTCGAAAGAGAGAGCATCGATCGCGGTGCAATCATTGCGCGCGCTTCGTAACAAGCGATCATTAAGCGAGTGTGAAATGCTTTTGCCACGAATGGAAGACGATCTTCGCGGAATTTCAATCTCCCTCGCCTCTAATTTATCCGTGCCCCGTCTATCCCAATTTCTTTCCATCTGCCATCTATTTTCCCGTTTTACTCTCTATCTACGTTAGATCGAAGAGGCCAAGCGTTCTCACGAGATTAATGCTGGCGTAACGATGCTCCGATGGATTCGCCCGAACGGATTCCCTGTTTTGCAACCTCGAGAAACGATTGCTTAAAACTCGCTCGAAATATCGAGCCATCGGCGCGAGTAGCGGATTCGGAGCAAAATATTGTGGGAAACGCTCACGCGACCAGAATAACGTTAATTAGACGGTTGCTTAATCCCCGGTGGTTGTTGGGTGTATGATTTATACGGTACGGCAACGCTGATTATCTCTTTAGGTTAATCGAGTCGTTCGCGTGGCCGGCGAGCATCATATTTTCACCTGTGCCTATATCATTAGCGTCATCTCGGCTGATCGCGTGTTGAATTTGCCGAAGGATCTCTTTCGTTTAGGTCATTTACGAGGGTAGCTAATCGACGCATTCTATCTTAATCCGTTGGAATTCGATGTTGCGTGAAAGTTTTTTTTTTTTAGTATTACAAGCTTTACAGGGAGACTCGAAAGATTTGCTTCGTCGTTGTTTATTTCATCGTATATAATTGTCGCGTTGATTTTCTTGAATCTTTAGGGATACAGGAATAAGAAATTCGTGGAGTTCTGATTGTCTTAATTTTAAAGAGGCGGACCCAACCGGGATTCGAACACCAGGGCTCTCTGTGTGGCATTCGGCTACGCTACGCACTGCTCCACCGTCCGATCCCGCATATATTTACAACAAGTTATCTAGTTCTTTATCTATCGTCCTCTTGGTCGCGATTTAAAGCGAACGATAAAAAATCTCGCGTGTCAGGATAATAGGCGGCTCCCTCTTCCTTGGTATCACGAGCACGAAACGGGGCTCCCATGAACAGGCCGCCAATGACCTATACCACAGCCTCGTAACACGGACGAGAGGGAAAATCTTCTCCGAGAGAAGGGATTCGCCATTCTCTCCTTTCGTAGTACACCTAGACACACTTATGACCCGGATAGTGAATATGGCAGTCGGGTAACATCCACGGGCTCATCTCGCGCGAACACCTTTACGTGGCCATCGTCATTCGCGTGTTTGTCGCCACCAATTCCTGGACTTTGTGTCCTGGAAATTCTCGTTACCTCCGTACAGTGCGTGTCTTTTTTTTTTTTTTCTCTCCTGCGTGAAAAGCCTCCGGGAGAGTCAGTGGGTCACCTCGAGGAACGGTTCGCTCGTCTTCGGAATCTTCCAGGTATTCGCGAACGGAAATCGAGTGTGAATTCGACGTTGGGTCTGATAAGAAATATTTGTCTTGCGATGTTCGCGAGTCGGTACATTCCAAGTCGAATATATGGCAGGAATAAACTGTTGCAAAAAGTAACAGTAAGAAATGAATTTTTCATTAACGTTAGTTGATTGATAAATTCGTTGCTACAAAGTTGTGCAATCGGCTCGAAAGGAGATCACGATTCGAAACCTGTTGCGAGCGCTATTATCAAATTCGACCGACTGGTCGTTTGAATTGAACACGTTCGCACCGGCGTGTACCACCGGTGGCTCACGCTCGCGTGTCTAACGGATGGCGCGTACCACCGTGCCGCCCCACGACGAGAGACACACAGTGGATTTCGATTAAACGAGTGCGGATTTTTATGCATTTTTAAGAAATTCTAACGTAAAAAACTATAAAATGCGATAGTGTACATAAATATTGAAAGTAAAGTTCGTATCATTATATTTGGAGAGTAAAATAAATTCTTATTTAGGTTCAATTATTGTAGAGGTGCATTTATACAAATTTTATTTTCCACGAAGATTTAGATCTACCGCATTTTCATACGTCATTAGCTCGAACCAATGATATAGTTTCGCACGAACTTCTCAGGCGAAAGTGTTCACGTCGTTCGTCACCTTGAAAGCTATCAAACTGCAGATTCATCTTGGGATTATAGATGCATTCGCTTTCGTTTTAACTTCACCGACTTCCTGAACGCTTCAGATACTATACAGCATTCATTACGCGTTATTACGGTTTCTCGTACGCAATTACACAACTTCGACGCGACTTACGCTCGGTGTAGCTTACGACACGTACGTCCAAGGAGCGTTTAATTCGCGTTTCAATTTTAAACGAAATTATGGAGCAAACGTTTCCATTTCCGTTTCACGTGTACCACTCGAACGTGGAATGTCGCGCGAGTCTCGTAGCAATTAAATCCTAAATTAAACTTCGAGTTCCATATTTCGTTCTCTCGCTACTTCGTTGAAAGGTCGATTAAATATAAATGAAAGAACAAAGGTGCCCGAAGAAGCGCAGCTTATCTATTTAGAATGAGCGGTCGATCAGGATTTTGCGCCAGCGACGCGGTATTTAAACCGCAAACTCGAACGAGAAAGAGCGCGCTAGCGCGGAGGCGCATCGATAGGAAAGTAACGATAATTGTAAAGGCTTGTCACGATATCGCCAAGTATGGAACACTCTTACCATTCCCTGGTCTTGCATCGCTGACTCTCGTGGACTCGATTCCGTTAAAAACCATCGTTGCGAATATTGTATCATCAATCTAACAAATTGATTACACCATGCGAATCCAACGAGTTAATCTCTTCAGACCTACTGTACTTTATGTTAAATCCTTACTTGCAGTGTGCTGAATTGAACGATAAGTTTAATATTTTCAAATAAATATAGAGAGATTAATTAGTATAGAATTAATATAGAGAGATTTCTTTGATAAACATGAAAGGTAGAAATATTTATGGAACTGATTGTATATTAAGGCGAACGGTGGAGCAGCGCGTAGCGTAGCCGACTACCACGCAGAGAACCCGGGTTCGAATCCCGGTCGACCATTTCCAGTTTTTCTTTCAGGTTTGGCTGCTAAAAAGTATCCGAAAGCCTCTCTTTATAGCTTAAAGATACGAAGAAATCTGAAAAATTAAGATGATAAGAATGACCAAAGACCAAAGAATGTTATATGTAAAAAAGAAGAATTTCACGATAAGTGCAATATGGATAAAAAGAAAGAGTGACAACATTATAAAAACTACCTGCATTCTTGAATATGCACTCGATTATCGCGCAACGTTGCATAACGATTATCAAATTCGCGTACGCTCGAGGGAGAACTATCACGCGCGCCTACGCGGTCACGATAACCAGGTCGGCGTGAACTTCGTTGAGAAATCGGTCAACGAAGGTCGTCGTCGAGGCATTATTGCATACACGCATCGGAATCTCTCCTTTCTTTCTCAGGTATGGCGAACGTCGTGCCGTGGCTGCTGTCGATGTGCCTTCTCGGTGTTCAGGAGTTCGCGAGCCAGCCTGGAACCACCAATGCGCTTTCACGTGATCTTGAGGGAACGGGTCAGAGAGGTCTATCTTCAGGAATTCGTTCGGTACGAACGACTCTTCTCCCGTACGCTAATCTCTCGATAGTTTAGAGTAACTTCGGCGTAGCACAAGTACATTCTTGTTACGTTAATTCTGTTCTATTCTTTCTTAAATTTCTTAAATAGCGATATCTTTACGCCACGAGCGTGTGTTCGTCGTCAAATGATCACTATACTTTTCAACTCCACCAGTCCTTACGAAATTACAAGACTTTGATATCGAGTCACGACGAGCTTCCTGGACACATAAACTGTCCAGGCCACATAGACACCCCTGCGACTGACGAAAATTCAGTGGATAGATTGCCCACGACTCCGGAGTACAACAACCACCTTTACGGCTCGACGCCAGACTCGAGCGATTACTTTGCTCGATCCTTCGAGAGGGTCAGAGCTCGCTCGAGGCCGTCCGGAAGGAACCTGAACCTATTTAAGACGGACTCCATTACGGTGAACCAGCTCGAGTCCCACGGGTTCAATTACGATCCGGGCCGAGGTCACGTAGAGGACGATTACGTTGGTCCTGCCATGGAACTCGTAAGTTTCTCAAAGAAGGATGCTGAAAAATGGACACTTTTTGGACATGGTTGTCCTTAGCCTCTTCCCCAATGATTTTCCACGAAGGCACGTCGATGCATTTTCGATAACTTTCCCATCGTCAAACTTTTCGTTTCCAAAAACGCCATTTTCCAAACGTTTCCCTTTCTCTTCTTTGTTATATAAACGATCTCAACTATAAAAAAAAATACTATAAAAAAAGAATTAGTCTAATGATTGCACCGACGCGATAGGTATACGCCTGGTCCACCGTCGATTTTACGTACGACAGCATCGAGGCACGGGATTCGGCCATCTACGACGGAGACTTCGTCGCCGAGAACAATCTGCCGCTTGGTCTCGACATCTGGAGAGACAAGGTTTTCATCACGCTCCCGAAATGGAAGAACGGTATCCCAGCGACGTTGGCCACTGTGCCGAAGCCCTCCAAGACGAAGAGCCCGAAGTTGAAGCCTTATCCCGACTGGGGATGGCATCGAACAGGTTGGTCCAGAGTTTTTGCATTCTCTTCCGAAACTGTCTCGAGTCGTTTCTCTTTCGACGTCCTCTCGCGATACTTTCTCACGTTCTGCCACTTTCGTCGCACCGAGCCCGATGTTTCACCGCGTGACCTTGATCTATCTCCACGGCGGCCGTCTTTATTCCTTAGAGCAACTCAGAAGAACGTCTTCTTTCCAGACAATTGCGAAGGCCTAACGTCCGTCTTCAGGGTCGAAGTAGACGAGTGCGATCGTCTGTGGGTCCTGGACTCCGGGAAAGTGGACATAGCGAGCGGTGGCAAGAAAGTTTGTCCCCCAGCGATCTTCGTCTTCGACTTAACCACCGACAGCCTCGTCAGGAAGTACGTACTCCCGGATGACCAAGTGAAAGAGGACTCCCTGTACACGAACATCGTGGTGGACATCAGGAACGAGGACTGCGAGTCAGCGATAGCCTACGCGTCGGACGTGTTCAGGTACGGACTGGTGGTGTACGATTTCCTCAAGGACTCCTCGTTCAGGGTCCAGCACCACTTTTTCTTCCCCGATCCTCTGGCGTCCAAGTACGAGCTCCACGGAGTGAAGTTCCAATGGACGGACGGGATCTTCGGGCTGGCGTTGAGCCCTGTGGACATCCACGACGACAGGACGTTGTTCTTCCATCCCATGTCCAGCTTCAGGGAGTTTGCCGTGTCCACGTCCGTCTTCAGGGACAAGAGGACAGCGGAACAGAGCACGGACTACTTCATGCCGATCGGTAGACCAAGAGCCAAGGACTACGGGCACTCGTCCGGATCTGTCGTGGACAGAAACGGTGTCATGTTCTTCAACATGGTCACCCGGGACTCCGTCTGGTGCTGGGACACCAGGAAGGAGTACATCCCACAAAATCTCGGGGTGATAGGCACCAGCAACTTGTCGTTGGTGTTCCCGAACGACATCAAAGTCGATCACGATTACGAACAGAACGTCTGGATCATCTCGAACAGGCTGGCCATGTACCTTTACGAGAAGATCGACAACAGCAAGATCAATTACAGGGTGTTCAAGGCGAACGTGAAGGAGGCCGTCAAGGACACCGTCTGCGACCCTGGCTACGCCGTGCCTGGACCGGAGCACGGCTACGACGAGACTTGTTGAACGTCGTTCCGAACGAGAGCTTAGATTCGAGAAAAGACTTGCAAGGAGTACGTGGAAAGCATCAGATATACAGTGGAGCTCGTTAATCCGGGACCTGGTACTTAAACTCCATTCTCAAAATTGATTACTCACGCTGAACCTTCGGTCTGTTTTATCATCATTTATTTCAATCCTTTGTGCGCGCAGCTGACAAAATACCAACACTTCATCGCTAAAGATCTCCGATTTCCTTTCGATGTAACTTACAACACGACTGACAAATGTAAACAAAACAAAAGTATAAAGGTGTAAAATATATTTTTTATTAGTTGTAACTTAAACGGTGTTCGTACATTTTCGAACCGATAAGAAAATTTACAATCCGACTAAATATTTCTTATGCGTTCTATAAACGCTACCGAAAAAAAGGAACATGGAGTAATTTTTATCAACATAAGGAACGAAATAAACTTTCAGTCTCTTCACGAACAACAAATAAACGGTACAAACTGTAAATACAAATTCAAATTCGAACATCAAATGTAGTACATTTTTTGAAAACACCGTTCCAACGGAACTCGCTCTACAAAACGCTACAAAGAGAAAGAACGAAAAATAGAAAAATAACTTGAAAATACGAGACGCGAGCGGCGAAGTTTATCGGGCGCGTTCAAGCGTCTTCGTCGGATAGGTTCGAGGCGATCGAGAACTCCTCCATAGCGGAAACAAAATCAGCGAACGAGACCGAGTTCTGCGTCGTCTCGGAAAACGCTGTGTAAGCCGAATCGAAGCTGTCCATTTCTTCCAGAGTGGTCTCGAAACGTATACTGGAATTCGACGCGACGTTTTCACCGGTCTTTTCAGTTTCTTTAACGCTTCCAGCCGACTTCTCAGCTTCCTCGGCGTTCAGTCCAGGCGAAACACATTCCTCCTTACCTGAGCCCTCGTCGTAAATCTTCTTAATTAATCGATACTTTTCAGAGAGTCCGACTTCATCTTCGACTAGAGATTCCAACGAGCTGGATCGATCGACTTCCGTGAATCGAAACGTCGCGATTTCTCGTTCAGCTGACTGCAAGTCTGAGTGTTCTTTCTGTTCTTTCCGAGTGGTTTCCAAATCTATAGAAGAATCTGATTCGACAATTCCAGTAGACTTAGCTTCCACTCTTTCTTCGACGATCATTGTAGTTTGAGATATTACATCTGTCGCATCAGAGTCCTCTTCTCTATCTAGCCCCTCCACGTTTAACTGATTTCCTCCAGGTGATCCAACTCGATCGTCTTCCATCAGATCGACCTCTTCGACTCGAGGCGTCGAAATTTCTCGGTCGGTCGACCGCAGGTCTATCAGCTCATCTTCTTCGAGCTCAATGATAGACAATCGAGTGTTCGTGGCGATCGCGCTGGATTCCTTGACGGTACTCGAGTCATTGTCGCTCGTTTGAACCTCGATTGGGAACAGACATCGCTGCTGACGATCTCGTTCGCGCGAGAGTACCACGGACCGAGCTTCTTCTCGCGTTCCTTCGACGCCTCGATTCGACGGTACCGTTTCCATCATTTCTGCGACGCGGTCCCTCATATTCAGCACGGTTCTCTCGACCTCTTCCCTCAACTCCTCCATAATAATACCTTCCATCCCATTCAACGAAGCTTCCGAACATATTTTCTCGATGGTCGAGTTTAGAACCGATCGCAGATGTTCCTCGATCGCACCGGAAGTATCGACGTTCTCGAAGACGCTGGTATCCGGATCCACGCGGCTCTCCCGCCTGATCTTCTCGGCAAGCTCCGCTTTCTCCAGAAGCGTCGACGTCGACGTGGACACCGCGTGAACGTCGAACGGCTTCAGCATCGACGTCGCTCTGGAGATCCGCGACAGAGAGTAAATCTTCTGAAAGAAGTACCGAGTGTAGAAATATACCACCATTAACCAGAACGAGAAGAGGATTTGCAAAGACAGTTCGTCTTTCAACTCGGCGACGTCGTGCCCCGAGACGACCTCGTTCTCTTCTTCGACGGTGTCTTCGAGTCCTATCATGGCGAGGCCCTCTTCGATATCTTCGTCTTCGAGGAATTCTTCGCTCCTTCCCGTCGCTTTAGTTCTAACGATCTCTTCGGCTTCTTCGATTTCGATACCTTCTTCGACAATCTCTGGTTTGATACTCCCTTCGCTTTGCTTTTCTTTCGTTCTATTTTCAGCTTCTCCGATTGTAGTAAAATATTCTTCACCTTCTTTGATAGTGCATTCATCTAACATTATATCAATATTCTCGTCGAGATCGTCAGGTATAATACTTGCTTCGTTGTTCTCTATGTTTTTCTCGATTCTTCCTACTGTATGTTTCAAAGTAATACCTTCTTCATCTCTAGAAGCCTCGTCAGTTCTTTCAAAGTCGATTTCTCCCTCTTCAGTTTCTTTAATTTCAATACTCCTTTCGAGATCTTCAGGTATAATACTTCCCAATCTACCTCTATCTTCCGAACTAGCCCCTTCTTCCTCTCTGGGAGTCTCACCAACCTTTTCAACGTCCTCTTCGCTCGACTCTTCTGCCCTTTTTATCTCGAAAGTCTCGTTCAAGCCTCCCCTCGGCGGAGCCCTACAAGTTTCCCTCCATTGCAAGCTATCCACAGGGAACTCCTCGATGGTCGAATCGGGTCTCGAATTAAGCGACACGTGCGTCAAGGTGTCGCTCTCAGACCTGAAATCGTCGAACGAGTCCTCGCTACCCGACAAATCTCGCCCGTCGTCATTAATATTCATTAGTCGCATGGATTCCATCATCGACAGCATAATTTCTTCCAAACTCTTCTCTTCTTTCTCTTTGCGTGTTTCTAAGGACTCTTCGTCTTCGTTCTTCTCCTCGTTCGCGTCTCCTCTTTCGCGCCTCTCCAGCACCTCTGTCAAACGCGAAAAGCTCATCCTAACAGAATCCACTCTCGAAACCAGCACTCGAGGACTACTGTTCCTGGTGTCCGCCATGCCAGGAATCAAGTCGGACATCTTGATCACGACAGGAAACCTGATATCCGTGCAGACGTTTTCCTCGATGATCCTCAGCATTTGCTCCCTTGAATATTCTTCTTCGTCTGCGACATCCTTCGACCGGGAGACCTGGTTTCGCGGGTCTTCGATCTCGCCGGCGTCCAGAATTTCCCGAAGAAGCTCGAACTCCATGGTGGCGATCGCATCCAGGTCGAGTCCAGTGATATTCAAACCTCCGAGGACTTCCGTTATGGAGGACAGAACCTCGTTCATCTGTGTTGAAGAAATTACGTCAAAAGTAACGAAAAATAAACGATTACATATTTCAAAGACTGTGGAGGAAGAACATAGAAATCTGTTAGCATACTTGAACAACCCGGCCACGACCAGCATCGTCCTCGACGTCCTCCGTCGCGGACCCGTCAGGCAGGATGTCGCCGCCGATGGTGACGATGCAGAGATCACGATTCGCGTCCTGGGACTCGCGAATGGCGGCCACGATCGCTTGCTCGAGTTGGTCTCCTTGCTCGAACAGCTCTTCGACCAAGACGTCGTCGTTCCTTGATCGGTAAACGAGCTCGTCTACGGACGAGTCCAAGTGGCTGCCATGCAGAACGTCCTCCATGGTCACGGTGTCCGCGGGAAAGTCCAGAAGCGAGTCCATAGACTTGTACGAGAACGCGTTGTGAACCATTCTGGCGGTTCTGTCGTCGACGATGTCCATTTGCCGACTCCTCTTCCCCTGGGCGATCGGGTTGGTTAAAACGACGCCGTGCGGAAGGCGATTCACGTCGATGTTTCTGATGAAGTCTGTCAGGTCTGGAGATGTCCTATTCCAGTTTGCGTTTCGAGTCTCTGACCTCTGGGGTTCGTCCTCGCAGGTTTCAGGGTGATTTCGCGTGTCTCCTTCAACGTACACGGCTTCAGGTTCTTCGACAACCTGCTCCTCGGGTTCGTCGATCCGTGGTACAGCTCGCTCTTCGTCTTCGACGTTTGTACTCTCCTCCAGCACTGTCTGGATCTCCTCTCTGTGGTCAACCGTACTCGAAGAGCAGGAGGAGGCAAGGTCCTCGTTCGCGGATGGCTTCAGCATCAGTAACTCCGTGTGTTGCGGCCCGGGGATCGCGAACTCGACGTTCACGCGTTGCTGAGACTCGACAGTAGCAGGTATAGAACGAACCGTTTCGTCCCTCACGTCCTCTTTGGCAAGCGTCCTCTCCAGATCGCGGCCCTTTTGCGTCCCCTCCAGCCTCTTGCTGGAGCTCACCGAAAGGTTCTCCTCGACGACCAACTTCTTGGGCTTGCTGTACTTCGTGTACTGCCTTCTGCCGTCCGGCTCTGCCGGCTTGCTCTTCTTGCTCTCTTGTTTCGCCTGGGTGACGTGCAGCCTGTCGAAGTTGTCCAGCAATCTGTCCGTGACTCTGTTGATCTTCGCCATCCTCGCGGAGCGATACCTCACGTTGGAAAAACTGCAGGGTCTAGCAGTGATCGAAGGCTGCCCGCCGTCCTCGGGCCACGAAGATGGATTGGTCTCGGTGGCGGTATCGATCAACAAATTTTCTTTGTTCGTGTAATCGTCGAACAACTTGCTGTTCTGTGCGCGAGGCTGACTCTCCGCGATTCTGCGGGAGGAAAGCTTCTTCTTCTCCAGTTCCTCCTTGTCCCTCAGCAGAGTGACCTCGTTGTAGGCCTTCAAGGCCCTCATCTCTCTGCTCTCCGTGTCATCCATCCCCGATTTCGTTTTGGATGTCCTGGAACTGTTGGACGCCTTGCTCGTCGAACGTTTGTACTCGAACGACTCCGTCTTCTTGCCAGAAGGAATCTTCGATGACGCAACGACGTCGCGAGCCTCCTTTTTGAACTCCTTCGGGTAAACAGGAGGTTTTCTACGGTACACCATCGTTTCGATATCCGACTGGCGAGCCACCTGCGCCAACGGTACCGTCCCGAACGTGTCGACCTTGGGTTTCGTCGAGGATTTTCGGTTCTCATCCCTCTTTCTGGTGTCGCCGTGTTTTGCCTCGAGTTTATTCATGGGGCACTCGCAAACGCTATTACTGGACGGAGATTTCGTTGGGTCGATCTTCTTCTTGGCGTCTTTAGGCCCCGGTTTCGCCATTTTGTGTCGCGCGAACGCGACGGGGGACTTTGGGCGATTGTTCGTGACCATAAAACGCGTGTCTGTTTTCCTTGCG
Organism: Hylaeus anthracinus; assembly: GCF_026225885.1. Classification (NCBI taxonomy): domain Eukaryota; kingdom Metazoa; phylum Arthropoda; class Insecta; order Hymenoptera; family Colletidae; genus Hylaeus; species Hylaeus anthracinus. The sequence goes on from NW_026535289.1 coordinate 14,753,554, forward strand.
CGGAGTCTTATACCGCACGGAGAGGTGCTTCTGCTTTGCTCGCTCAGATGTTTGCGTTTGAAGTACGCTCTTCTGCGTCTCTTTCCCTCCGAGAGACTAGATCTGGAGCTACTAGGCTGGAGCTCCTTGTCTGTTTGCGTGTGAACGTTGGAGGTCTTCGTCGAATCGACGAAATCGGATATCGGAACCTTCTTTGATTCTCGAGGTTGGTAGGCTACGGGAGGATCGTCCGCTTGAGCCTCGCGAGAGATCAAGGGGTCCAACTTCGAAGCACCTTCTAGCTTCTCGGAATCGTCGTTCAGGAGATGAATCGTACCCAAGTCCTGCAATAGTGGAACGATGTCCTGTTTCGAATACGAAGCCCTGTGCAACGTTTCGAGGTTGGTGTGATCGTCGAAGACGTTCCATTCCTTCTTCTCCAATTGTCGAAGAAGACTCTGAACTTCCGAATTGTTGGCGAAATCCTTCTCGTAGCAGCCATCGAAAACCATCATAGAGTCCTTGTAGAACCTCGGGATGTTCGTGTCTCCGAAGGAGTGTTCGGGTAAGTTCAGCTTTGAGTCGTTTTTGTTAGTCGACGGCGTGTCGGGGTGCAAGGTGGTCTTCTGCGTGGTGTCTACGCCTGCGTGAATAAATCATAGGTAATATTTAGGGTTAAACTTTACTTTGGGGCACCGAAAATTATGAACTCTTTTGTGCACCATTTAGTAGTTTTTGATGCAAGATTACGAAAATGCAAGTTAACTCGTTTCAAGTAGTAAACGGATACTTGAAAGACGCAAGATAATTCCCGTGATATTTTTCGCTTTATCGCGATATAGATATATTCGTACACGACGTAACTTTGATTAAACTTGAAGTAACCTACCCTTATCCGTAGGAGATTTGTGTACACCATCGTCGTCAGCTTTGACTTCTGATACAGCCGTCCTCGATGTTTCCAGGTTCGTCGCGGATAAATCCTTCACGATCTCCGAAAGATCCTGTACATCGATCACCGCGTTACGATGATCAGAATAGGGTTCTAAGAGGTTTGGATCATCTTGAATCTGTTTTACTCTCTGGACGGACATCTCCTTCGCGAGTAGGTTCTCCAGATCGTCCACCTTGATACTTTTAAATAGCTCCAGGTTTTTCTGGAGCAAGGTGCTCGTTTCAGGGTAGCTGCTGCTCACCATGAAGTCTGTCTTCACATTGGTGACACTGCAGGTGTACACGGACGAATGATCGAATGCCTTTGGGCAATCCATGGAATTATCCTCAGAGTTCCCAGCTCCGCCAGGGATGTCTACGTTCTTCTTCGGCGTGGAAGTTCTTAATGTGGCGTCCTTGACCTCGCAACAAGCTATCTGATCGGTCGCTGTGCAATTGCAATTGAAGAGAGCTTGCAGCTTCACGGGACTGCAGCTTTCCTGCATGCTTCTTCTGGTCTGTCTCGTCGAACTCAGCCTCGAAGACTCTTTCCTCTTCTGGTAAGGCGTGCAAGTTTTGAGGTCCTTCGCGTAACAGGAGTACATCTTCATTTGCTTCGTCCTACTCGTGTTCAATGTCCCTGTTCCTTCTCTCTTTCTTCTCAACAGTGGTGGCTCCGATGTCGCCTTCGCTTTTGCGAGAACTTTGTTCTCGGATCTCCGCGAAGCTTCGGCTTCTGTAGCTTCGAATGGATTTGCTACTTCTGGGATTTCGATTTCTGGATTTTCAGTAGGCGGAAATAAAAGCTCCGGCTCGGCAGGGTGTTCGTTCGTGGATTCCACCTTGTCCTGGTTGAAAAGAATATTTAATATTCGATAAGCCTGAAGTAAATATTACACCTACCAAATCTATATTCCTCTTTCCAACTTCAGCATCGGTGCTCGGTCGTTGGTATTCGTTGTTCGCGTTGAAGAGTCGCTCCAAGTCGTGGTTACTGTGCCCCATTAAGGGCACCAAGGATTCATCGTCCAATTCTGTCAACCTTCTACGCTCTGCTCTTTGTCTCACCCTGATACGTGCTTCCGCGATGTCGTGCTCGCTCAACCCGAGAAGCTTCATAGTTTTCTGGACCGGGGACAGAGCGGGGTCGTCGATGATATGGGAAATCGTGTCCTGCGTGTCGTACGATTCGAAGCTCTCGCAAGTCAACAAGGTGGTCAACGATCTGGTCCTGTACTTGGAGTCCTCGAGCTTCGCGTAGAGACGGCTGGTGAGCAAATTAGTGTCGCTACGCATGGATCTCTTTAGCTTCCGCAGCTTCTCGAGATGACGCAGTTGCAGGAACAGGCAGGAGTTTGTGTACCAGTTGTAACCAGCCAAAACTGGGGAGAATAGAATTTTGCTACGTTCATTTACAGAACAATCGCTGCTTAAACGGTACTTTTAACACCTTTGAACAATATGTATTCATATGAAAAAAAAAAATTACTTTTTATATTAGAATAACTAATTCAAATTTCGCGCGCTTTCCAAAGTCTATCTAATCGCCCTCTGTCGGTGAATGTACCGAACTAATTTTAGGAGTTTGGTCAGCGCC
>NW_026535289.1:14756462-14775266 GCF_026225885.1 Hylaeus anthracinus
CTATCGGGAAAACGCTCAAGTTTGTCCTCGATTAGTTCCTGTTTTCATCGATAGATGGCGTTATTTTCGTGGTATTTACCGACGCCGGATGGTAAATTACCATCATGTCGGTAAAAACAGTATAAATGGCGCCATCTAACGATGGCAGCTGGAACTAATAGAGGACAAACTTGAGCGTTTTCCCGATAGAGGCGCTGACCACACTCCGAAAATTAGTTCGGTACATTCACCGATAGATGGCCATTAGGTTGACTCTAGAACAGGCTGAATTAATTAATTCGAATTAGTTATGCGATCATTAAGAATAATTTCTTGTGATATTTTCCACAGGACTTAAATTTCTAAAAATGATCGAATTCCCAAGACTCGAGCGACGAGTAGTACTGAAGATAACTTACGCAGGGGCACAAGTTTCACGAAGATGAACTCGAGGAATATAACTATCGAGAACCTGGTGTCGTACCAGAGTAAAAGACCGATTACGATCACGATCACCTCGAGAACGACGTTCTTGAAGAAGCTCAAGATCAGCCAGGGTAGTAGTAATTTCGGTCGGCTCCATGTTACTATCGGATAAATGTTCGTCACGTACGTTAACGTGTAAACGTGGGCGATCACGATACGCGTTATAACGATCCATGACAACACTGAAAACGAATTAGAAAAAAAAAATGAAATCAACGTAAAGATTTTTCTTTCGGCTGACGATTAATTCAGCATCGTAGTCGTAAAACTGAATAACGTGGAAAATGGAAGGAACTCACCGGTTTTAATCGTGTCCTCGCCGATGACATCAATAATTATCGCACTTTGCGACAAAGATAAATTCCAAATTCTCTCGAGCTCGTTCGTCCATTTTAACGGACTCCAGTCCAGCGTGCTGTTTACCTTCGGGACAAACATTGTAATTAGCGCTTTTATCATTGGAAAAACAAATAATTTCGATAGAATTACGACTCGGATGTGCATTCTTGTCTTTCGTCGTTCGAAATGACGTTTATTTATTCAAAAATTATTTCGCAAATCAAGTACAAGGGTAGAAGAAAATTGGAAACGAGTCGACCTCTTTGATAGAGAAAGGTTGGCAACCCTATCTGCGACGCGCTGGGAATTCCCTCGAACGAAATATCGATCGAATTGAAGGTTGTGGAAGGTTAGAAACGGAAAGGTCACGCGAAAACGTAAAAATCGAAGTAAAAGATGGAATTAAAAGGGATTGTATTTCATTGGAGGTTCATACCAGGCCTAGAAGGTTCATTATCAACAGTTCGGTTCGAAAGGAGAGACCAAAGAAGTGTCCAAGGAAGCTAGGCATCAGGAACACGAAACTTTCGAAGGAGCCGGTAAACCAGCGAGTCGTCGCTTCCACCGAAGCCGATCATCGTCGACCCGGTCCGTCGATCGAAGAGTTCTCTATCACCGAAACCTCCGCTTCAAGGATCACTCAGAATTTTCACAAGGACGTTGCCTGTCCACCGACGCGTTAATTTGGACGCGTTCTTCGACCACGTTTTCCCGTGCCAAACGCTTCTAATAAAACAGTTGAATGCTGTTGAAGGCGGACGGTTGGAAACAAGCGATGTTAGGATGCGTTCAGGCTTCAACAACCGTTACATATCACCTTTCGAGCCGTAAAATGCTGATATTTAATCATTTTTCGCGAAAGGAACAACGTAGATAGACAATAATAATAATAATAATAATAATAATAATAATAATAATAATAATAATAACAACAGATGTTTCTCTAAAATCAAAATTGAACTGCGATAGCATGTACAGAATATTCGGTGATGTTTCAAATTCACCGAAATCGATAAATTAGAACGATGAAGTCATTTCAAATCTGATCTTATGAAATTTGAAAAGAGACTTTATACCAAAAATCAGCCATATTAAAATGACCTGACCTCATTTTTTCTTTTTAATTCAAAATACGCCCACTAGTCATCGTTCTAACGACCGATAGCCACCAGACGACGATTTTCGTGATCTTCCGGTGTTATACTTTCATAAAAAAAGAAACGGTTCTTTTCATTTCAAAACGACTCAGCAGAAGTTCGTGACCGACTGTTGGTCGTAAACTTGTCATTCATTCATTCATTTATTACTATTGACTCAGAACTCCATTGTGGACGTTTCGTAGGCGTTTATATATCTCGTATCCTATCTCCATGATCTTCACGTTTCGTTACACGCAAGTGCACGTAAGCTTATCAGTGATTGCGATAAGAGCCATCTAGCGGAGCGCTGTAGCGATTACTGATTAGCGCACGAACTGAATTCGGGCGGTTTCGGATAATAGAAAAGGAAGGCGAACATCGAGCTTCTTCCTATAGATATCGACCAATCTTGACACAGCAGCTGAAGTCGGAGACCTGGCGCTGAACAAAGATATGTTGTTGATACAGCACAGTCGGTGTCGGTACAGTGTCTGACCATTTAACGTTGCATCTGGGTCGCGGTTATCCTAAGCGTAATTTAGTTCGTTTAGTAAGTTTAGTAATACATCGGTATACCATCGGCCCCGGGAATTCCCTCGGGTGAGAGCTGTTCATTCCCGAAGAGGGCCGTTGTTTTCATCCGTTCGTCGTTTGGCAAAAAAGTGAGTAAATCGAACGAATAACGTGGGAGTGAACTTGAAAATTTGACGCGATGACTCGTGAGAAAATATATCGAAACTTTTTCAATCTCGACGGAATTTATTGGATGCATCGTTTCCAAACAAATATCGAAAACTATTTCTTAACGAGAGTGAATAATCACGGAAGTGGAAGTGGTTTACACTGCGTGCCGGTTGATATAAAATTCAGTCGAATATAAATCTACAATTTTAAATTTGTGTATTCTGAGATACGTACTAAAGTAAGGGACCTTTTATATTTCGCCGCGTCGTAATAACTGCTCGGTGAATTATTAAGTAATATTTAAAGGTCGGAAAATAATTCCCGTGTCACGCGTTATTATTCTTCGAGAGAACCGTAGCCGGGTCATATCTATATTTATATTTTCCTTGTTGTTCGGGGAACCAGCTAATCCTGTTGGCGATTAGTGTCCGATTTCGCGTAATCTGTCATTGTATCCGTTCGTTCCTTACAATTAGATAACCGTAGCGAATTCGGCACACAAATTCACGTGTCTCAACGCTATCGATTGCTCTCGAGAACGAGTAACGCTATGGCGGACGCTACGATTCGAAAAAATATTTAAAATTGTTTAAATTACGATACTGCAACGAATGATAGAGGAATAATATGAAAGAAGAAAAAGCCTTAATTACTTATTTTCTTGGCAGAAGTCTATAAAATAAAAAAAACACGTAATCCAACGTTCCAAGAATTTGCACGCGCAAGCGAGTCTTCTGTTTTCCTCGTCTGTCTCGTGCGTAGCGTACATAAATATTACATTTCGCCTATTTACTGATAAATATTATTTGCAAAAGAGTTTTGTTATCGTACGATACGAAATGGAATGTCGAATTGACATTTCATCTCCTTTTCGCATTTATCCGAGCAGCTCAGTTTCAGGATCTCCGCCAATATCGACCGTTCGAATTAATACGAGTATACGCGTTACCGCGTTAAAATTAGATTTTCGATAAATTGTGCGATATTTTCTCTCCTCTTCGTCCAGTAAACTTTCTCAAACTATAAACGTCTCATTTTTATCGAACGATCCTGCGTGTTGTCGCATTCTAATCACGGATCGAATTAGACGATATGGATTACTCAGAGATAGAATTCGTAGAGCTGGACGTGCGTAGTTTAAGAATTTAAAGAACCGCGCGTAAAATACACGTGACCGTGTTTATCGAACCCGCTTCGCAGAAAACGTGCTTGAGAACACGCATTGTTTTTGTCTGATGACGTAACACGTATTTTCCTAGCACGAAGAGAAAAATGCATACCGTCGTACCCGGATATTGTTTCATTAAAGCACACTTCACTTTCGTTAATACAACGATAAAGTTATTTTGCAACATATTAACATTTGCCTCGACTTAAAGTTCGTATCGTATTATAAACAAAACGAAGTAAATGCTATTGTGTTCATAAAAAAAAAAAAAAAAAAAAAATTATTTCATACTGTTGAGTCTTTGACGAGAAATCTTAAATTTCTAATATAAATCGTGACATGAAATCACATTCTTTTATTTATTCCTGAAATTTTCATTGTCCCTTTCTCTTGTCTCCAGAATCATTTTCGTCTACCGATTTCAAACGACCCAAACCTCGAGAAAGAAAAGAAAACTCGACATCTATTTTCTGACGACTTTTTCACGTATTAACGTAACGTGTTGCAGAATGGAGGTCCAGTCGTGTTGCGGTTGTTTCTCGCTGAAACCGGGAACGATCACCGTCGGGGTACTTTGCACGGTGAGCAAATCAAATATTGCAATTTATGAATCATTCTACCAATCTAATCGAATTTCAGAGTTATAACCTGATTGGTTATCGACAATAAAAACTAAAAACATATATATATAATCGTCCCAAGCATATTTAGTAGAACGTACTCCTTTACATATTTTCTTGGAAAACGACTATCCTAAACTTACTCAGACAGTATTTCTGTGTAGACAATATATGCATTAACAATTTCATCTCATTCCCCATTACGAGATGGAGATTATATAAAATCCCCAATTATCATGGAAGCCTCTCTTACTCCCTTCCGGTACTCCCTTCATTTCGGACGGTGTAATTATTGTTTTGGTTTATTTGCATTTAGATCTTGTCGATCGTTGCAATTGTGATGGATTATTCCCAAATCGTGGGCCGCGAGCATTTGCCTAACGCCAGCTGGTACTTTATGATGATAAGTTCCGGCCTTAGTGTGCTGTTCTCGATCTTGCTGATAGTCGCCGTTCTTACGGTAAGATTCTTGCTAGTTCAACTCTAATGTTGGAATATCTACCGCGTTACATTATTCGAAAGATATCGCTTATCGTCTATATCTCCGCCAAAGGTTGAACATGATTTTCATATGAAGCGTGTTAGTAATTGTTTCTTTCGCACAGAATGTAGTAAAATATATCGCAAACTTTTCATTCTATCTTTTCAGGACCACGTATTTCTGTTGTTACCATGGCTGTTTCTGTACATATGGATAATTGTTGGCACGATCATTGGATTCGTCTACATGATCACTCTGTACTCTGTAAATGGTTACATATGGTTTGGCCTAATTTTGTTTGCCTTTGGTGTCGCACTTATCAGTGAGTATACCTTTTTCTGTTGTCCTTCAATTCTGATCTACGGAAAATAACGGAGATTCGAACCCGCGATCTTCCTTATCCACAGTCGACTGCCTTACCTACATGACCAATCCCGTACCCCACGTTTCGTGTTTCTCCTTGTCACGTAAAATTCTATTATTTTGTGAAAACTCGATGTAACATTCGACATCTCTTTACAGTGATCATGATGTACGCGTGGGTAATCGTGTACAGCTACTTACGAAAAGTGAAACGCGACAGGATGACTGGCAAGATCCTGATGCCTTACGACAACCAATTCGCGTGTCATAACCCTTAAATATTCACGGAGACGAATCGATTACCTGGCGTGAAGAAGATCGCGATCAACGAATCCTGCCGTCATCGAGTGACTAATTGATCGTAGAGTTTAGTTGCTAAATTGAATTACCGCAGTCACGGAAAAATACGAAACACTCTCGTCTTCCATCGACGGTATTTCCATTGAATATAATCGTTCTTGTAATCGTGAAAGATAAATTCGATTATTATTTCAGTCATCGTTGTCATCGTCGCTGTTATTGTTATCTCTTCAAGTACAGAAATGTGTTTTTCGAAGTTTACTAGCTAATAAATGAAATGTGAATGACGATGATAATACAGAAACCAAAGTAAAGACAGGTCAAAATACATGATCTACATTTATATGTATTTTTTATACAACTTTTATATAAAGCGTTAACATTTATAATAAACATACGACGCTTATTATTGTCCCATGACAAGTTTAGTTATACTAAAGGTACATTATACATACTTTCGTATTCGTTTCATAGCTTGTTGATTTTTATTTTACTATTAAGTCGTTCGTGCGCTAATGTATTACATTAATATACATTTTATACAAAATGGAGAGTGTCGTTATTAAATATTAGATGCACCTGCGAGATACGCGTAGAGACACAAGTGTACGCCGGGTTGCGTGACTTCAGGGGCAAAGAACCAATCCTCGTTATTCCAAAGAATATTTCTACTCGCTGTTATTCAAATGATATTTTCTCTCAGCAGATAATTGTATTAAAATCACGAGCGGTATATAACTATAATATTATTAAGTCTCGGGTGAAAAATAAAGATTTATAACTCTGTAACTGTACGTCACGATGACACGATTGAATCCCGCTCGAATAATGTAAATTTATCAGCGTGTATCTTTAGCCGACACGATTGATTTCGGTGTAAATAGAATATATACGCGTTTCTTGAATGGAATTGCGGATGTCACGTTTAACCTGCAGTTAATTCTTTCGTTTCTTTTTTAATGTTTCCTGTTGGAGTTTGTTACCTATGAAGTTTTTACTTCGTAAAAAATTTGGTGTTAATCAGAATTGGACAAAATCATGGACTGCGATTACTCCAAGTTCCTTCTTTGAAAAATGGTGAAAAGAGGAAACGAGAGAAACAATTCCAGCAGACTTCGGGTAATCGTGGTCCAGAGTTCTCAACTCTGTGTTAATAGTTCGAGTAGCAATGGACGACAAATCGTAAGCGAGTAAGTCGGGAGATGCCGATCGGCGCTGTTCGCCACGACGTCGACGATGGTGTGCGTCTGTTCGCCACCGGTGTAGGTGTACGCGTGGTAGGTCGTAGGTGTACAGCTTCGCGGTTTGGCGCGGCAGCGTACTGTTCTTGGCACAGTTTCTGACCATCTCCTATTGCGAGCGGACCGCGCTTGACCTAAGCGTAATTTCGTTACGCCTCGCGGGACCAAAGAGTTTCTCTCGGACCTTTGCCTGTCTCTCTTTGTCTCATCCTCGCGTCACCTCGGGCTTTTTCCTTAGTGCGAATCGTCTCCTCATCCTGCGAGGACCTTCGCTTTCGTCGGTTTCGTCGCTCGGAGCAAAGTGAGTAGATCCACACGAACAAAACCTTCGATTCATCGTGACCAGCGCAAAACCCGTGGAAAAGAAACGGAAAATTGTGGAATAAAAATTCAAAGTGATCGTTGGATAGTTCCTGTGGCGACTCGTGTCCGGATCGATTGTTGTCAATGGCGAATACGGTGGGAACCGAAAGATACGAAACGAAATTTCGCGCCGGTTCTCGCGGTCCTTTAGCAGAGCCCGCGAGAAACGAATCGTCGCCGGTAATTAATTTTTGGATTAACCTTAATTCAGTCCATTCCGTTTTTCATAAGAATAATTCGAAACCGTGGAAATGCGTCCAAGTATGCAAGCTTTCGATACCATGTTTCAAGAAATTTTAATGGATCACGAGGTCGACGCGTGCATTGCAATAACGAATCAACCAGCAATATTGTCTCTTTTGCAATCGCCGCGAAAGCAAACATCGCGTGTTTTCGCTTTGCTCGTAAATTCTTACAGCGTTGTCGTCGTCGAGGAGTATTTCACCGTGGCATTTTTCTGCCGACTTCTCTCGAATCGTCTCGTACGAAGGGACGAGCGTTGAGCGATTGACGGTAATCACGGTGAATTGTATAATCGGTCCGTGTTTCTTCGATTCCGCCTCGTGTAACGAAAATGCATAGTAACGACGCGAGGACGGGCGATAAAAATGGAACCGTGCGTTTATCATAAACGATGCACGCCGCGCAAATAGCGTTAAAAATTCCGTCGCCGACTCTTGGGAGAGATAACCGCCGGTTACTTTATTAACAAGCTCCTAGTCGTATTGCTACGAGCCGAACCAAAGTTTCTTCTAGGTTTACGCTGGGATAGCGAAACACTATTTCTGTGTACTTTACAGTTTCAATAGCCAAACTTGCAAATCACGAGTTAGGCTCGCGATGAAAATTTTGGGCCAAACTTGAAAATCACGAGTCAGGCTCGTTGTTATCCACCCTGAAACTACTACGTACGAAAAAATCGCTTGTTGCACGCATGTCTGGCATCTAGCCAAGTGACCCAAGGTTTAAACCTGACGGTACGGAGGAAACGTGGAGGAACAGGAGGATAAACCACGCTTCCATTCGAAATATCGTAGAGTAATTATCGTGTTAAATTGAAATCACTCGACACGGTAGGATTTCTTTCGTAGCGTATCTAACAGTTCGAAACAGTCTTCGCGAAATTTGCAAGGTACTCGGTCGCGTAAGGATCGAACGCGTTCATTGTTTGCTCGTCGAGACTAATAAACGCGCTAATTATCTTAATCGAAGCAAGCACGAGATCGTATCATTACTTCTTCCTGTCGTTTAAAGAGAACTGTTCCCAGTAGGATGTACCGCAACAGATGCACGTTGTACGAATTGCAATAACGTTTCCGACGTTTCGCTATCTATTTTCTCGATTCTGTTCGCGTTATCGCCGCGAGTATCGTCGAGCGCGTAAAGAAACGGTTGCGAAAGAAACGCTGGATGAACCCAGATAACCGAAATCGCGGTTCGCGAGCAGAAAAAAAAAAAAAGATAGAAGCGCGAGGTCGGGACCAAGAAACGACGTCGTTTCGCGAGCGGTCCGCGAAAATTGTGGACAGCGAAGGCAGAAAGGATGGACGTCGGCGTCGTAACGCCGCGAAAAGTAAAAGGAGGCCAGGCTGAACCATGAAGATACATATAAAGTACACTGCGAACCGCTTCGTCGGCGGAGACGTGCGTCATGAACCGTGCAGGCAGCGTGGATCACGTGGATCTCTCGATCGACCACGCTTTGCGATCCGCGCAGGAGAGCCGAGAATTTTAATTGATCTTCCTCGAGTCGCGATCGAGGAATTCTCTTTTCGTTCCTATGATCCGACGAGTATTTATTTGGTATTTCTTTCGCGGAAGGATTCTGGATCGAAGATGAAAACCTCGCCGAGTTGTCGGTTCGCCCACTCCTCACCGCTGATTAATGGCTGTATCGGGGACAAGAATAATTCAACAGACACCGTAAACACGCGTGTACAAGTGGACTTCTATTTTTCCATTCGATGTTTACAACACGTGGCGCGCCTAAATTTAACGCGGATCCCGAGCATCTCGTTGCACGTCGACTCGAGTTCCATCGGGACCGTCGGGACAACTTTTTCTTTCTTCTCCGATCGAACTGTTACGAATGGTAGATTCTTAACTCTTTACGACGCCAGATCTATAATTGACTTCCTATTCACAGCGAGCTTCCACAGTTGCGTTTGGAGGACGAGCCGTTGGATTGTATTCTCTAAACTGTACACACTTTTGAGAGTTACGTTAGTCTCGAGGCTTCCTGTACAGTTTTCAAAGTCCACGAGGCTCTCAATTCGAGAAGAGGCGCGGTTTCTTCGTGAAATCTTCTCGATCGGGATATTAACAGAAACGGGAAAAGATGAGAATCAGTGGGAACCGGCGAGACGGGAAAAGAAGATCGCCATGAGATGAGAGGATACGCGTGACCGTGACTGTCATGGCGAGCGCGACGCGTCGCCGAGGTCTGACAGGCCCCATAAGGAAACACATCTCGATCGGTTGTGCGATTTCTCCCGTTCGCCTCGTGGAAAAAGGAAACGCTTTGCCAACGACTTCGAAGAACCAGTCGGTTGACACTGCCACCATTCTCTTGTCGCTTCTATTCGATCCGTCGAGTCTCTTCAAATCGAAGAATCGATTCGCGATTGTCTGACAAGGAAAAGAAACGCGTACGATATTTCTACGTTTCACGCTTTACAGCTGATCGTTTTTAATTAGCATTGCCAGGAAAGCGATCAGTCGAACGTACGATCCGGTAGGATCGCGTGGCCGACCATGGTCAGTGGTCGATGCTGGTCAGTGTCAGACAAACTCACTTCCTCCGTTTCTATCGCGCGAGCCTTGTAAGGCTGCGGGTGACACAACATCCAATTGCGGAAGATGAATTAACCGTGACCACGATCGGCGTTAAACCTCGCTCCAGATCTCGCTTTTCACCCGTGGCTCTCATTAATTACTGACCGCTTAATTGCTGTTCGCCGGATTAACGAGCACGTTGTTCACGCGAAAAAACCCGTGACCACTGGAAAAACGCAAACGATTTACCACCTATTAAATACAATGCGCGCGTACTCTAAACGCTACGTGAAAACTTTCAGTTCGAATTTAAAACATCATTTTCTGCGAATAATTCCGTTTCAGTCTCTTTCGTTAATCTTGGTAACGACTATTTTGTTTTCTTAAACGTAACAGTTTCTCTTGGCAAGGGGTCGCGGAATGGATACATGCATTTCGCGAGGATGAGTTCTCCTTTCGTTTGGAGACCGGATACGTCCGTCCACGGGAATAATAAACGTAGAAAGGAAGGTCAGCGACGTCGAGGACAGAGACCGTCGAAGGAACAAAAATAGAAGCTGTGCCACCTATGCTAACGGCCCATATTCCCTCTATTCCCAGCGTGTCGCGCATTAAACTTCGCCGTTTAAATGCCGCGCATCCGATTATGCGAACGCCGCGCCGGATCGCGTCATCACCGGTTCCCCTTGATTTCTACCTGGTTTCGCGATTCCTGTCTTGTTTCGCGGCTGCTCGAGTCATTTCAGATACCGTTTGATTGCTAATTCATCGAATTAGAACACATCGAATTAAAATCCATCGATTTCACTTGAGAAGGCAATTAGTCGATTAACTCCCGCTCCCGCTCAATCGCGCTGCATTCTTGCTAATTAAAAAATAAAGCACGCGTTATAAATACATTAATTGCCTCAATTCCCATACGTAATCGTCGCGGTAACCAATATTCTCTGTTTTGCAACACCGCCGGGTGATTAATTTTCTTAAACGGAAAATCTATTCGCACTTCTCTCGACGTTCGATCGTTAGCAGTGAAATCACGTTCCAAAGTCACGGGACGATCTCATCCGCGTGCGAATAATTTCTAAAAAAAATTTCCTCGTCGCGTTCAGCCTGAAATAAAAGTGAGTAAGGTGAACGAAGTTGACGTCAGCCTGGACGTAACGTTGCATTATTTAAATGCGACAATTACGCCACGTCGACGAGCAAACATCTCTACGGCGTCGATCCGAAGTGAAAGCGTTTGCTATTCCGACTAATTTCCCTCGAATAGAATAGCCTCTGGATTTCGTAAATAAACAAGCTCGGAACGTGGACAGCGAGCTATCGATCGTAGATCGGTTTTAAAAATACGCGAGCACTCGGACTCTAATTCTACGCGTGATCTAAATTCCGTTCAAGTTCTTCGTGCAACGAGGAAGGAAGGAGAAATTAATAGCGGCGATTGATTGGTGTCTGTGTGTGTGTGTGTGTGTCTTTTTAATTGTCGTTCATAGACTCTATGTGAGAAAAAGGAACACGAGAGTATTGTAAAAAGACGATTTCCTTTCAACATTTCAAGGTAGCATAATTTGTCGCAGGATGGAGCTCGAGTCGTGTTGCAGATGCTACTCGCTGAAGGCGGGGACGATATTCACCGGGATTCTTGGCATCGTGAGTAAATCGATTAGTATCAGAAGGACCGAAATCTGATGAAAATGTCTTCGACTTGGAAATTTTTTCATGAGAATGACGGAAATTATTTTGTTGATTAGTATTTAAGATATCTTTAATAAATAAAGCTTTATTTGCACCTCAGATCCTCTCGATCATCTCGTTGATCCTGATCTTCACTCTGAACGTCGAATGGAAGACGATACTGATCGACTGGCTGGACCAGAGCATCGTCAAGATCATTTTCGCGATAAACCTCTGCATGACGATCGTGATCTCGACGTTGCTCGTGATTGGCGTTTTCAAGGTGAGATTCCTCGATTTAGCCTGGCTCGATCAACTACGGCGTGCATCTCCAGTTAGGGAGAATCGCTAGGAATAGGAGAAGGAAGAATATTAAGAAAGTTCGTTCTTCCAGAAAAACACATTTATGATGCTACCGTGGGTGGTTCTGGGCATAATCCTGGCGGTCGGCTTGCTGGTCAGCGTCCTGTACACGTCCATCATGTTCTTCGTGAATCACGAATTCGTAAATGGCGTGCTCTGGCTCGTCGTTGGTTTCGTAGCCGTTGGTGAGTAACGCTACGCTGTTTTTTGTCCGGAAAAAATGCCAGTGTTGATTACGATTGTACAACAACTTGAAAATTAACCTTTGCCTACGCAACCAATCCCGTAACCTACGTTTCGTGTTCTCGTTTGACTCCTTATTGTTGGCTACGGGAGTAAAATTTCTATAGCGAGTTAAAATTCTATTCCCTTATGAAAAATCGATGCTTGTTTGCAGTGATCTACACGTACCTGTGGTTGGTGGTGTACAGCTACTTCCAGCAGCTGAGGTACGACAAGTTGAACGGAAGGATCGACCCGTACGGAAGGCCGTACAATTATCGACGACCTTGAAGAGAGCGGAAATGAAACGATGACCCCGCGAGAATTACCACAGGAAACGTGTTGCTCTCTCAAAGGGATTAGACTGTTCTTCAAACGGAAGGATCGACTCGTGAAACGGTCTAATTGCTTCGAGAGAGGAGTTCGCTTTAAAGTTCAATTAGCGCTACCGCGCGTCTTGTATCGTATTCATGGCACCGAGATGCTCCCTCGAGTGGTAATCGAAAGTTTCGCGCGACTTTGGTGATCGCGACGAGCTTTTATTTCTGTGGTAACTTATAAAATATATTTTACATGCAGTTGGGCAAATCACGCATTTTTGGCGCGAACGATCACCTGCGCGTCCATGTTGCACACCCACGCGGCGCCTGTGTAACGATGATGATTGACGAAGTAACAAGGAATTTCTATCGAACAATTCGTCTCGTTAGTCGTCTACCATTTCAAACCAATAAACTGTGTTCGTATAAAGTACAAAGGGATCGCCGTTCGAGGGTGCAAAACGACTACAGTAGTTATTTTAAACGGAGGAAGGAACGATCTGGCGAAGAACGAAAGGCTTTCGTCGAAAGCGCGCAAGCTCTCGCGAAAGCAACGCTGTTCTTCGGGAAACCGACACTGCCGGCGCGATATCAAAAAGGCGAGAGGCTGATTCCTCCGCGGCACGGAAATAGATTCCGTTTTCAAGGATAACGAAAATGTTAACGCGTATGCAAAAATATACGCGTTGCCTCACCGCGCCGAGAACCAGTCTCTCCTACGCAAGGTTAACGACTGACTTATTTATTTTCCAAGTTTCGTTTCCCGCCTCCCGCTCGTACTTTGTAACGCGTATTCTACGATTTGTAATTATTGTTACAACGCGAGAAATAAATTATTCTGTTTTTAACGCGTTTCCTTTTTTCTTCTTGCGCGACCTCGGTATATAAAAGGGTACAGCCGGGTAAGGGTATGAAATGTGTCATAAGCAAAAAATCTGTTGTCTTATCGAAAGATTTCAGACACATCCACGTCAATTTATTCATCGACTTATTTCAACCAGAAGGAGACTACAGTAAACCTTCCTCGAACGCGTTCTCCACATTTTCACGGATAAACAAAGAAAGGGATGCAGCAGCAAGACCAGTGGCGTGGCTGTCGCAACCGAAGTCTGTTCTCGACGAGGTCCTACGGACTACGCGAGACGGATTGTCTTTCGATCTGTGAAAGAAGAATTTTTTCATACGGAATTATGAAAATTCAGATACAGAATGTAGAGGAAGGTTGTGTTTCGAAAATACAGACCCAAAGGAACTGTAGCAACCGCTGGGACGCGACCAGTCCAACAATAAGCGCTCGTAATGTTTGCCAGTGAACTCGAGGAACCCTTCCATTCCGCACAGAAGTACTTAAAGTACAAAAAAAGGTCTTCATTGTTTTGTTTCAGAGGCATGTAATATGGTTTAAATGTTATTTTTTTCTTTTCCTTTTTTGTGATTAGTAAATGATACGATGCCATCTAATTCCTTATTACGAATCAACAGATACAAATCCCTTCTGAACAACTACTTTCTGCTCGCCGAAATCTACAGGATTACGTAAGAAAAACTAAACAATTTTTGGTCCCCCAAAGTAAAGTTTAACCAAAGTTCTACCTCATGTAAAAGTTACAAGGAATAAATTATCTGTCTATCTATCTAATTTATATTCCTCTACCTTGTTCCATCATTAAATCTGGCGTGGTGTAAGGGAATCCAGACCTCTCGGCGTCGACCAGATCTTGCATAATGGCAGAACAATATGAAACTCTCAAATCGGAGGGTATACCATGTGAGCATCCCATCTGAAATAATTTATCATTAGAGGGATTGCAATCGAACAAGCGAATAGTTGGCTAATTTTAACCTACTGATATACAAAGAACGTATGACTGGCGTCTTTATCGCGTACGAACCGCTTTGGCGACTTGAATGATCAACAGCCTGTGAGCGAGGGGGTATCCCCTGGTGGAGTCGCGTCTCTTCAATATCTCGACGCATGTTTCGGGGATTTCGCAGCGTGGATTTAACTCATTCCGAACGATTTCACCGAGACATCGATCGCTCTCCTCCTCTTTCGGCGTTCCTTGCATTATCAGATCGCGAACGTCTCGGTAAGTCAATCCAGGCGTTGGACCCTTCTTCTCCAGGACGCCATTTTGCCAGGATATCGGTCGCATCCACAGAGCGGGGTTGTTCAGCATTTGGTGCACTGGAATTAACGAGTCGATTTTTATTTACCAAGGGACGGCCGCGCTCTTTTTCAAATATAGTCACCCACGTAGTCGAACGTCCTTGGTTTCTGGAATAACGTGATCGATCAGGTACCGTCGAGTCGAGTCGCAGATCTGCAAAATTTCTGATAGCGTTTTCCACTGGTCCTGTCCAAGGTATCGTGCGTTTTTGTGCAGTAGCGTGGCAGCTATGTTGGCTGTTGCAACAATGTACGATCTTTAATTATTTTCTTGCAATTTTTAAATCAGTGTACATAGTATCCGCGTGTAGATAAAGCGATCGTTTGCGGTTCCGAGGGTCGTGGGTTCGAATCTCCGTGCCCCCCCTTACTTTTCGTTTAGACTCTTGCATTAATTTCTATTAATTAGATTTTAATAATATTTACCTTCGACGATAGTGATGGAGAAAGTGACGTCGGCGTTCATTTCGTGGGGCCTTCGATGAACGTAATCGACTACCTTGTAGAGCCCTGCTAGCTTCTCCTCTGCGATTATATTAAACGCTTTTTAATTTAGAACTCATTGTCAGAGTAAAAGTAAAATTCGATCTCACCAAAGTCCTCGAGAATTAATTTCCCGCAGGTCAGCGGCGAAAAGCTGCAGATGAAGAGGATCGTCCATACGCTGTTGAATCCTCGAAGCCGGTCCATGGTGTTCTTGTACGATCCTGAAGAAGTCAGTCCTCGACTTTGTCTTTATAGTGGTAGCTCCCACCATTGACCACGCGCAGTACGCGAATTTAACGAAATTGATAGGGACACAGAGCTCCTTCCACCAGTTTGTCTTCATCGAGGAACGGACACGTTGAATCCTGGCCCATCGATCTTTCGAGAGGAAATTTCTTGAACGGAAATTGAATCCACTCGAGGGAGTTTGATTTAACGTTCGAGGAGAAACAATTCCTGCAGGTCGAAGAGCAAACGTATCAGAAATCGACGCGTTGAGAAAGGGTAGGACTTATACTAAATTGATGCACAGAAATATTATAGTTCGACAGACTATGTATCCTTGCAAGTAAAATGTTCTAAAATTAAGTTCTGTACCCTTTCTTCAATTTTATTAATGTAATTTGGGATACACTCGTCAAGATGCATGTAGAAATCAAATTTATCTTCGTTCGAATAGATTTCCTATAATTAAACATAATTAATCGTCGAAGTTGTTTTTGTAACGTTAATTTTGCTATTGTCTATAGATATAGGAGTTGTATATATTGCTATAAAAGGCGCAAATCAAATTTATCGAATTGATATCATCGTAAAAGATTGTCTAATAGAGAGGCATTCAGAATTAAATATTATTAAATATATTCGATTTTATTTTTTTATGTTGCTAGTGGCGCCATCGGTGGGAAATTGCCCAAGTTTGTCGAGAAATAGTACCAAATCGTTGCCGCTAGATGTCGCTAGTAAATATTTATATACCGAAATTGCACTTTATTCACCTAATCTATTTTACTATGTTAAATAATGAACTTGTAATTATATTACAAGCATTATAATATTAAAATTCGTTTGGCAAAATGATTTTTAAACGTTAATTTCTGAAACCAAGTATTACAGATTTTAGTTGTGGCATCTAGCGGTGACAAATGAGAACTATTTCTCGACAAGCTTGAACGTTTTTCCGCCGATGGCGCTACTAGTTGCGTTGTTTATAAAAATAAAGTAAAATAAAATTAAGTCGAATATAATAAAAAACGAAATCTTAATGGCTGTTTTAGAAAATCTTTTACGATGAAATCAATTCAATAAATTTGATTTGATATTATTTATATAAATAATCTGTCTTTATTTTATATTGTTCATAACATCAAGTGTAACTGCTTACATTCAATAAACAACTGACAGCTACAAACACTTACAATTTACAATTGAAATCGTATAACTAACATTTAAAGTATTAAAGTGTAATAAATGATAATAAGAAGTCAAGTTCTACAATATATATAGAAACATATTTTTACTATAAATTTTCTTCAACTTATTTATAATAAACGCTTGATTCTTATCGCTATTCATGTTTTTTTTTCTTCTAGGTTACCAAAATCTTGGTCTATAGTATATTTGTTGGTATGCTAACGAGGTGATATCAGTAAAACTTTGTATCCAAAGTTATTAAGCGTGAAAAATACTTAAAGATGTTTTTAAATCTATCAAAGAAAATATTCGTTTTATCCTTATTATCACCAGCCTTTTATAAACAGTAAAATTTCTTAAATAAGCTAACTTATTTACATGTACATTTTCAATAACTTAACAATCGTTACAATTCTAAAAAACTGTAGCATGATCTTAATAAACTACATTTCACTAGACCTACCCATTGTATCGAATTCTATTGCAATTTTATAACCATCAATTGGTTTCAGATCTTCAACTTAACGATAAGAAAATCTTGTGCCTTAATAGCGTACAACTATATAAATACAAACTTAGAGTACTTTAAACACTAGTAAGTTTTTATGTGCAACATCTAGAACAATGCCAATTTTCTTTAGACAGACCAGACATTCTCCTAGCAGAAGCCTTTCTGCGATATCAGTCTTCGATTTGAAAATGGCAACAGAACATAATAAAAATTTCAACGATACTCTTCTATACTTATCCTACATATATAGAAAAATAAACGTAGGTGTACGTTTTTCACATCAGTTTAAACGTTTCTTTTGTTACTTAATATAAGTAAAGTATACTAAACCCTTAATCATAAATTATTATGTTGCTCGGTGTTCTCAAATTCGACTTCTAACTGAAGTCTGTAGTCCATAGCTATGAAGACTAAGATCAGCAGCATCGGTAGACGAAAACGTGATTGCCATCCAAGTTTGAGCATAAAGATCATAGCTTTGTGAAACGTGCCACCGTTTCCCAAGAAACTTCTCGATGCCATTTTTTGCATAATTATAGCAATCATACAGAGCAATGTTGCTGTCGACGTCGAAAGATTAGTTCCCAACTGTTCGACGATTAGCAAACGTTAGAACGATCTTCGAACAACTTTTAGGGGAATATGATTTGCGTTTAGAACTTTAGAAATTAAAGTAAACACTTAGAACATGCTCTACTTTTTGTTAATATTCGTGGATGAAATATTGCGCAGTTGAGGTTAAATTTGATGAAACCTCAACGATATTTGTCACTGGAAACGTTTCAGATGGATGATATTTCCGAAATATTCGACTAACTTATCTTCGTCGAGTATACTTTGATAAGAATGGAATATTTAACTTCTCGAAGCACAACTGTCAAGCTGCGCGGAAATATGCATTGACAGATACTAGTTCACAAATCGGTGTTGTTAATTAAAGTATGGATACTGATGGATACTTCGTCGACTACTTGATACGCCTTTTCGTACTTTAAAGTGAAACTTCAAAGTAAACTTAAAAAAAAAAGCATTATTCGAATCCATTCTGCGAATTCTAGCTTGTAAATTCTATTCTATTAAATGTAAAAATGATTAAAATTGAAAAATGAAAATAATGCGTGAGAAAAAATGAAGCATTACTCCAATTACGTTTAATTTATTAATTAATTATGCTTTTTAATCGTATTCTATCAGACATTGAGAGAAAAATTTTATCAATTCTGTTCATACTTATGCTTTTTTGTAAAGAAAACATCTTGAATGTAAAATACATACTATATTATTTATTATTAAGGATTAATGTTTTTAGGTGATTCCTAAGAAAAAGATGTGAAAAGGTATACGTAAAAATCTGTCAGAAGAAATTACTGTTATATTTGTATATAGTTAAAGTAAAAATAATGCGAAATTGCTAATATTCGAATAACTGATTTAAATTTCGCGCTCGTTTTAGAGTCAACCTAATGGCCATCTACCGGTGAATATACCGAACTAATTTTCGGAGTGTGGTCAGCGCCTCTATCGGGAAAACGCTCAAGTTTGTCCTCGATTAGTTCCAGCTGCCATCGTTAGATGGCGCCAATTACACTGTTTTTACCGACATGATGGTAATTTACCATCCGGCGTCGGTAAATACCATGAAAATAACGCCATCTATCGGTGAAAACAGGAACTAATCGAGGACAAACTTGAGCGTTTTCCCGATAG